>NW_025937069.1:161997-231216 GCF_000764305.2 Hyalella azteca
TTGCATTTTGTTTATTGCATCTGTATTTTGTTTTTATTGCTTCGATTTCGTTCTTTTTGGTAACTGTATCCATTTCACACCACTAAGCCTTTAAACGAACGTATGACTGTAGGTTTGGTGCGAACTGGAAGATCAAGGCGGAGGCTGGACTCGCGTCTACTGCCAGAAGAACACTTGTCCAGCACCCTCCGCTCCTTCCGTTCTAACTTCTAGCTCCTGCCCTTACAGCATAGGTAAATAACGGCATTGAAAATGTGAAAAGTAATTTTATTTGTTTTCCAATTTTGTTCTTATAAATATTTTATTTTTAAAACTTGTTATTGTAGATCTTCACTTTCATTTTTAATGGTGTGGGATGGTAAATTCTTCAGGAGACCACGATTCGTTGCGTAAACTACCGCAAAAGTCAATATTAGATGATATGGATAGGGGAAAAAATGAGCTTTTCTCTTTTTTGTTCCCCGATACATTAGGCGAAATTTGACAACGCTTGCGAACTATGGGAAGGTTGGTTTTTACTTATAATCCTGATGTGTGACAGCCTTTTTATAGTGAGATAGTGAATAAAGCTGCGGTATCAGCAGCCAGCACAAGATAAAATATCCAATTATTATAATTACTGAATGAAAAAACACTTGTGCAACGCCAAATATTTCCTGCTTATGAACTCCAAGGGAATTCGTTTCAAACTGTCGGCAATTTGACGATAATTGCAATCTTAAAGGGGCCTCGACTGTTCATCGCTACTGTCCGTAACAAAACGATATTTATTTACTTCGATTTTATAAATAATTAGATAATTCACTACAAAGGAGCTATTGTGAAAAAATTCCTTATATTTGTTAGTTCTGATTCTATTCCACCCAACTACCTTGATCACCAAAGTTTGTGGATAGCCTGGAGAACTCGATCATATTCTTAAACTCTTCTAAACGTGTAATAATTCCTGATATAATTTGCTAATACTTATTATTCTTCCAAGTATATTTGAATGTATAAATCGATGTTTAAAGACAACTTATTATTGTTCAGGTTCAGTATTTCTCAAAGTTTTTGTGATCTCGAGTTTCATACAGCGTATCAATGAGTACACACCGTATATACATGCATCCGTCAACAATATCAATCAACTATATTATTAAATATTATTAACCAACATTAAACATGTCGATGGCAGGCTTTTTGATTCCAAATCCACGCTTGGCAGGCACTGTGGGAAGTTTGGCTACAAAGATTTGTTTAATATAAGATTCATAAGATGTCACTTATAATTGCTATCGGAATCCATGTTGATTTGTCAGTTCTTGTAACGGTCATTTGTATAACTTTTGAACAGAGCAAAGCATTTGATAGTTGAATAAGATCCAGTAGTTTTCCTATCAAAACCAGTTATTTAGTTTATTAAAAAGTTTTTGTTATTATATTCCTCGTTTTATTCATATCAGGGCTAGACAACTGGCAACAGCTGACGGGATCGACCAATAGTTCCGAGGCTGCGGTCGTCATTAACGTAAGCTAACAAACATTATGGTTAAAGGCTAATGCTACTGACCTAATTTTCCTAATTAAAATCTCATATAAAGTCTTCAGATACCGTTATTCAGCTCAAATTATGTAACTTCAATTCAACATCGCCAGTTTGTTGATTTTCTTATAAACTGTAATTTTGAGAACTAAACTTGTTCTATATTTACCTGCTCCTTGTAACATTTTACTACAGAAATAACGAAAATCGCAATTCTGCTATGAAAAAATTACCGTTTTGAAAAAAAGTTACTGGAGACTGGTCAATAAATTTGATTGTAAAAATTACATTGACCTTCAATTGTGAATTTTTGGTCAGAGGCGAGAAAAAGGAGAATATTTTTTTTGTTGATCAGCACTTAGGGTACGTACACAGTGAAAACAGGTTGCCCGCGTGCTGGTTACCTGCTGAGGCTGGCGCCTGAAACAAGCGCGAGATGTTCACAGAGGAAGCAGGAAACCAGCTGAGACCTAATTAATGCTTTGGGCGAGGAAGTGTATTATTAGTGTATTTTATTATTGTACTTTATTAGTGTACTTAATTGGTGTACTTTATAAGTGAATTTTATTAGTATATTTTATTAGTGTATTTTACTAGTGTATTTTGTTGGTGTATTTTATTGGTGTACTTTATTAGCGTATTTTATTGGTGTATTTTTATTAGTGTATTTTATTAGTGTATTTTCATCAGTGTATTTTATTAGTATATCCATGTCTTCACAATAGGCTCATCTGAGTTACGAAATAATTCATAAGAAACAAAGAAAATGGAGGGTTTAAAGGTACCTACAACTAATTCAAAAATGACCATATGCCAAGCAGGTTGAGCAGATAAGAATGTGCAGTACATTCCGGTAAATAGGTATAAGCAGGTTGTCGGCAGAAGCCTGTTCGTACAGGATTGCCAGCGTGCTGGTTACCTGCTTCCATTGTGAACGCCCTCTCGCGCTTGTTTCAGGCGCCAGCCTCAGCAGGTAACCAGCACGCTGGCAACCTGCTTTCACTGTGTACGTACCCTAAGAATGTGCAGTACATTCCGGTAAATAGGTATAAGCAGGTTGTCGGCAGAAGCCTATTCGTACAGGTTTTCACTGTGAACACTTACAATATTATCCTATGTTCATTCTTGGGGCAGGTTGGAGCAGGTTGCCCGCGCGGGCAAACCTGCTTCCACTGTGTACGCACCCTAATTAAGGGTACGCACACAGTGAAAGCAGGTTGCCAGCGTGCTGCGTTACCTGCTGAGGCTGGCGCCTGAAATTGAAATAAATAGGCCTGGCGCTGGCCTATTCGTACAGGTTTTCACTGTGAACACTTACATTATTATCCTATGTTCATTCCTGTGGCAGGTTGGAGCAGGTTGCCCGAGCGGGCAAACCTGCTTTCACTGTGTGCGTACCCTAAGACCTGGAAATACGGCGCGGGAGGCCCAGCAACAGCTAGTCAGAACATGCAAACCTTGGGCCATACTTTCAAAACTAGCTAAGGGAACATAAGTAATTACGCTCTATTTTCTTGTCTATGATTGGTGGATTTTGCTTGAAAGGCCGTCAATGATTGGCTGATGAACTTACGATCTCTTAACTTTTTTGAAAGTATGAGCCATTATGTCTTTCTTTCCGCTGGAATCTCTGGGATACAGCTCGACAATCGCTGGCATGAAAGTCGACAGTAAAATACACAAAGGAAATTCAGGACAGCTTGTGACCTAATAACTAATATTTATCATGTCAGTGTAGGAAACAATCTTTAACTGACAATCCAATTTAGAACCAGTAACGATACTCAGGTGGAGCTAACCCTAACTGGAGGCGGGTCCAGGTTAGCTACGTACGACAACGTCACCATCGGCCCCAGCCCCGACTACAAGCTTCTGTCAATCGGCAATTACCACGGAGACGCTGGTACCCTAGTAACAATTTTCAAAAGGGCCCATGTTGGTCCCAAGTGGCATGACAATATTGGCCACATGTGAAAATGCTATATGGCAGCCCCATGGTTTTTGTGAAAATTCTGCCCAGCTAGGCCACGTAGAAATCACATGATTTCTACATAGGGCCAATATACCTCATACATGGTAAAACCATGTGCCTGTCATATTGTGGCTACATGATCAGTGTTGAATTGGCCCAACATGGTTCAATTCATGGGCCTATATTTCCACCATACATCAGGTCCATCTCCCTCTAAGGTTGCCGTCATATGGCAGCTGCATGCTGGGTCCAGTAGGTTTTTCGCAAGGGCCCACACGTCAATCACATGGGTAAACCATGTACACACTACATGTTTTACACAATGCGATTCTTTCTAGGTTTTGCCGTACGTCTCGATCCCATCCTAACCTCACATGAACAGCACATATGAGCAAACCATGCGCATTTTGAAGTCATTTATATACTCTACAATTTATAATGCAGATACATGTACTACTTTACCAACAACTAACTCAACCGCAGTTAAAACTATTTTAATCAAGATTACCACCATTTGAATGGCAAAGATTAGACCGGAAAAGTTTCAATGGTAACCTGGGAATACTGTTTAGTAAATTAATTTAATCATGTATTTAAATAGGCATATCTATATATATAATATATATATATAAAGGTACACGACGTCTTTCATACAGAATTCCAACTGCGGATAACAGCATGAATAACCGCTCAAATCGGTGAGACTATAATGACGTTCATAAAACATGTAGTTATATCCACCATTCTTAGTACATACCAGCATTGGTAGCAGTAGTGACGGTAGTAGTGCTGATGAGGTAAATGACTGATAAGCTTAGAAATTTGGCGTTTATATGTTCTCCACATGAAGGTTTTTTTGAAACGGTCTTATTCTCTGTCCTGGCCAATGGCTGGCTCATTTTTCGTATTTGAAGACTGGCAAATCTTGAGGCAGGAATATGGCTACAAGAACTTTTAACGAAGGTGCACTTGTAGGCAAACCGTCGTCCATTTCAATACCCCCACATTCAATGATGATTGATGACGTAGAACGGTTGACGAAGAACAGAATCAACGCAATGAAGTATATCTGAGTAGATAGTAGGACAAAATCTATATCTATCAGATATACAACAAGGCGATGTTCTTTCTAGCTCCCATGCGTTGTTTGAAATCCTCTTGAACTTCTTAGACTCTTGAACTAGTCTGCTGCAAAATAATGTTTACTTAAAGTTACTAAACAATAATGACTTTTGTTAACAGTCTGAAAAATCAATATTTTTAATGAATGGAATGATTGATGATTGATAATATGAATGGAATAAATGATGATTGAATGATGACAATGATGGAAATGGGTTCATTGATAAGATGGGTTAATTTACCCATTATATACGTAATGAATTAATCCATTCATTATATAATGGGCAAACGATAGGTAATGNCAGTGCCCGCGTGACGGTTGTATATTCAAACTTTATACTGCCTTCAAAAGAATTCTTTTTAATCACAACTCAAGTTTATGAAACAATTTTGAACTATAAAATCGAGTGCAAGTGGACTATAGACAAGTCGCGACGTATCTCGTGATTTAAAATTGTAAGGCAATTCAAATGAAAGAAATTCCCTAAATTAATATTCATGTCATTCTATTGAAATATTTGCAGATTTGTACACAAATAGTCGTAATTTGATATGAGATCATTAACAATTTTCGATTTATGAACTAAAATAAATTCTATGAACTAAGATATTTGTTATCGGACATACTCGTTCGTTCACCGTTCAAACGAACGTTGTCCGGGAGCCCACGTAAGGAACGGATACACGTTCAAACTCCACACTGCCTGCAAAAGAATTCTGTTTAATTACAACTCAAGTGCATGATGCAATTTCCAAACTATAAATTCGAGTGCAAGTGGACTATAGACAATTTGCTACGTTTCTCATGACTTAAAATTTCAGCCAATTCAAATTGAAAGAAATTTTCTAAATTAATACTCATGTCATTCTATTGAATGATTTGCCGATCATTACACAAATAGTCGTATTATGATATGAGATCATTAACTTTTTTCAAGTTATGAACTAAAATAAGTTTTATGAACTAAAATATTTGTTGTCCAATACGTTTTCTGAGTCTGAGTTCACTAATTGTTGTTTAGTACATCAACATTGAGACAAACACGTGGAGTATCAGTATCATCTTGGTTTACCACATGAACGCCATATGGCACAACACCACTGATTTCTTTAATGGTTCTACTTTATTTGTACAATGTTGTAGCCACATAACAATGTCACGCAGCCTCTGAGTAAGATAGCAGCAATGCGGGCCCCATATGTTGGAACCATAATGCCACCTCTTTTCCACTTTGTCGCATGGGCCCGACATGGGCCCATTGTAGAATTGTTACTAGGGTATGCTAAATACAGTAGTTATTAATTATATATTGCAAGAAAGCGGATGGATTCGTCGGCAATTACCACGGAGACGCTGGTATGCTAAATACAATATTTATTAATTAAATATTGTAAGAAAGCGCATGGAATCGTCGGCAATTACCACGGAGACGCTGGTATGCAAAATACAGTAGTTATTAATTATATATTGCAAGAAAGCGCATGGATTCGTCGGCAATTACCACGGAGACGCTGGTATGCTAAATATAATATTTATTAATTATATATTGTAAGAAAGCGCATAGATTCGTCGGCAATTACCACGGAGACGCTGGTATGCTAAATATAATACTTATTAATTATATATTGTAAGAAAGTGCCTAGATCCATCGGCAATTACCACAGCAACACCGGTGCGTGGATTAGATTGCGTTCTATCTAACGTAACTTCTATCTATCTAACGTTCTATCTAACGGAATCTAACGTAATCAGTCATTAAGGGCTCACAAATATATAATTTTGCATAAAATTTTTCATCAATATTAATATCATTTAAAATGCAACACACAGATCAGATCATACAAAAAAACTAGTCACTTATAGTCAAGTCATGCGAATTCGACTTTATAAAACAACATACGCATGTACTCGATGGATGATCGACTTATTTGATTAACTTAAGAAAAGACACGTTATCCTGTAATCAATATGATACAGGATTGATAAGTNTTGGAGTCAAGCAAGACGCCGGCGAAGCATAAGTAAATTAGCTGTAGAACATTAATTTTATATTTTTCTATTTATTCGTGTTTCACTTACGAATTCAACCCGAAAGTTTCACTTACAATTTATGCTCTTAAAATTGTTTAACAGGATACATACAATGCCATAAAAATAACTTGCAGTCTTCATTTATTTGTGTCGCCTTACTCTTTCGACAGGCACCAGCTGCCCACTCATGCTAAATGGCGACGTCGACTCATCTTCGTGGAACGCCACCACTTCGGTACTGAACTTCCCGCACGATCGCATGCCGGGAGCGAATCTTTCTTACAAGTGCCTGGGGGAGTTCTACATGGAGGGAAACGTCTTTGAAGACCGAACATTTCAGGGAAATGTGACTTGCCTGAGCGGAAACCCCCCGCGGTGGGACAGAAACGTCACCTTACCTTGCAGCTGTGAGTGCACGATGCTTGGTCATTATTAGCACGATTTGTGTGGCGAGAGGAACGTGTAATATTGGTAATCCGGATAGTCGGATGAATGTCCTATTTATATAATGATTTATAATCCTATTTTATTTATGTCCTTGACTGTATCAATTCATTTTATATTCTTTGAGGAATTTTCCTCTGTGACGGAACTCCTCCATCAGTTGGGTGTACGGACGGCTACGTGGAGAGCCGAAAAGCCGACGAATGCTACAAATTCATGGAAGATCCTAAGGCGACCAGCTTCCTCAACGCCGCCTACTTGTACGTTTAGTAGTTGTCGATAAACATCTATGATTATCATCATGAACGAATGAATAATTAAAATAAACTTATTTCGATAATTATAATTGGCATTCGTATTCACGCCTAAGTAAGACCGATTAACCACCCCGCCGTCAACGCCATTTATGGGGCAAACTGGCCAATTGAGATGTTGTGCTGCAAAAGTTATAGATCGCTTGATCATAATTTGCTGCCAATCCGAAACGTGTATGAGCCACCTGTATTGCGGGTACTTTTCACTAAAAATTCTCCTGCGATTTCTACTTCTCCACTATAAGACTAAAGGTGCTGGTAATGTTGCTGTAAGCTTTTTAATCTCAGTCCCATTTCCCTGGTTAATGGCAATACTGTTTTCAGTGAACGAGTTCCGAATAAAAGTTGCTGATAAAGTAAACATAGTAACGATTATTACCGTTCAGCGCTTTTAAACTCGAAATGAGTTTCAATCTCGGAGTTAAAAAATGAATTGAATATTTTTCCAATAGCACTGTTTAGCACGATCACATATTTTGATTGTGCAAATGTTGCTCGATCAAGTAGTGGAGCCATCACAAGTAAAACCATCATTCTATGCATGTATAATCCGCGCTGTCGGATTATTGACAAAATTATATCACAATTCAAGGTGTTGCTTCTTGCTAGTAAATCAATAGTTTCCTATCGCTTCAGCAGACACTCTAAACTTGTGCGGAACTCCACTTACGACATCTCCGAGCAGGCGTACAGTTGTTACCTTACGTAGCTTCCCGCGCAAATGTTTTGATAATACCACCTCTAGAGTTACGTCATCAAGTCAGTACTTGCGCCACTCGTAAGTCGATTTTGCGTACTTATACGAAGTTTTGATAATACGGCCCTGGACGTCCAAAAGACATTCTTTGGACAGATTAATTATTCCGTTTAATATATCTGGTTGTACATAATACAAATTTCCTAATATAATGTGGACAGGTGCTTCCATGGGTGTATCAAATAAATTAAATTTTTTTAATAAACGACTTAATATGTCCTAAATTTGTGCTCTTCGAGTAATATAATGCATGTAAATTTTTGATCAACGATATTTTTCACATTATCATATTACGAACTGGATATTGGAGTTCATATAAGAGGCAATTAGAATATTTTGGCAATATGCGTTTTAATGCTGAATTTCCGATACATTTCTTTGTATGGACTGTTCGAGCCCATGCTTTCCATCATTCAAAAGCTTTCTAACTCCTTTTTTTATTTTCAACTTCAACAGAAATCTGGAGCCTATTCAAAAAATGTGTTGCTTGGACTCCCAGGAAGGCAAGTAAAATCTTTCACAGTTGGTGCGCTGTCTCTTGAATTGGTGCATTATTTCTTCTTTTCTGGTGACACCACTAAAAAAAGTTATCATGACGTATCAATTCAAACGATTAAATTATCTTACTTACACCTCCTTTATGTGCTCTACGCTTTAATATCTACAGAGGTTAGGCAAAATAAGGGAAACACTTGAGAAATCAACAAAATATATTTTAGTGTGGTGTAGGTCCAACTTTTGCGGCAATTACAGCCTTAGTTCTCGGAGTTATTGATTCACACAAATTGTGAATCGTTGGCAAAAGAATTTTAATCCTTTCTTCAGTTAGAACCCTCTCCTGCTTTTTTAAAGGAGATGACGACGGGAATCGACTTCTGACTAGCATCACTAAAATTTACCACAAATGCTCGATAATATTCAGGTCTGGTGATTGTGGTGGCCAAATGAAATGCTCAACTTCATTGGAATGTTCCGCGGGTCATTTTTTAACAATTCCAGCTGTATGGGTCGGGGCATTATCATCTTTAAAGATTTCGTTCCCCTCCGGAAACAGTGCTTCAACCATTGGATGAACTTGATCCTCCAAAATTCCCAAATAGTCACGGCTGTTGATTCTTCCATGAAGAGAAATCATTTGTCCGCCGGATTTCCAAGCATTAGCACTCCATATCATCACAGATCACCCGCCATGTTTTACAGTTGGGATGATGCAGTCAGGATTAAATGACTCTTTTGGCTGTCGCCAAACGTAAACTCAGCCAGATGTTGGAAATAAGGTGAATAATGATTCTTCAGAGAAAATCACATTTTTCCCCTGCTCGAGGTTTTCTAATTACAGCTTTTCCGTAAAATTCAGATCTGTGCATCTCTCAGCGGACACAGTCTTTAATTGTAGAAGCTGAGTTCTGTTGTGTCCATTGAGGTCTGCAGTAATTTTAACAGTCGTGATTTTTCGATTGTCCCTAACAATTCGATTTAGGTAACGACAGTCTCTCTCAGACGACTTCGACTTTTGGCCAAACCTGTGCTTTGCTGAGGACGTTTTCCATTCTTTTTCAAAAGCGGTCATTACTTTTGAGACAGTGCTTATAGAAACGCCAAATATTCGGAAAGTTTCTGTCACACTAGCACCTGCCATACGGTCACCAACAATTTGGCCTCTTTGAAAGTCAGAGAAGTTTGATATTTATAATTATAGGTTAGGTTACAGAAAAAAAAAACTTAAACCCAGTGAATTAAACTCAGTACTTCCCATCTTTTGCGTAGACGCGTAGAGTAAGTAGACGCGTTGCTTTTATATGAACACATGTATAAAATATGGATCAAAATGTTCTCAATAGCATGACCATGAATGCCTACATGCAGGACCACTCTTTTATCTCTATGTCGGTGATTGAAATCTGGAAAACGACATAGCTAAAGAAGCAGCTGCTCTTTTCTTGCAGAAGCTAGTCAAAGTAAAATAGATACCGGACAAGAATATACAGCCAAGTAATCGTGTTGCTCATGTTATTTGACTGGTGCGGTGGTTTTGATCTAACCCTAAGCCTGTCCCTTGTTATAGTGTGGCTGGTAATTGGTCTTTCGATGCCTTCCCTCGTGATCCTGACCTGGAGTCGCTGTTCAAGGCCTCCGCATGGGGCGTCGCGGTGCTCCAAGTTAACCAAACAAAGTACAACTTCAGCACTGGGACAATTAACATCGACAAATATGTGTGCATGTGGCCAGGCCACCTCGGTGAGTCTATAACGGCTAACACATGACAGCTCACATGACAAACTATCACAGTGTCCAGATTTTGGAAAAAGGGTCCAGACAACAGATAATTCTCGAGTAGCAATAGCAATCCTTACAAACAATTATCTTTGGAACAAGTTGTCGAGCCATAACCAACTTTTCTTTCCACGATACTGTGAAGCTCAGGAACACCTTTCACATAATAAATGACGAAAAGTAATTATTTACATTATACATTATGCATTATTCAGTGTACAAGGTGTTTCCATAACGAAATTTAAATTATTTTCTCGATCAACAAAGTCAAGCAGATTCTTTTAAATTTACCTTTTTATCGATTAACATCATAGAGTAAGGAATGGAATTCAAACTAGATACAGAATTTTTTTCATCCGAAAAATAAACGTTATCATATCTTCTATTCAAATGAAAATTTAATTTTCGTCAGAGTGTGAAGGCAGTCCACCGCTCGCCACTGATAACATGACTCGCACAAACTCGTCAGGATTTCCTGGTGCCACCGGGGACTCCGCTTTGTACAAGTATTATTTGTTATCAGTTCAATAACACTACTTAAGAAATTTTTCTTTAGTGGGTTTGATTTTAGGCGTTGCTTTATTTCTGCCTTTGAAGTGAAATTATTTATAGACTTATTTATGATGCTGCCCGATCTGTACCAGTAAAAAAAGATTTATGTTTTACTGGCCAGCAAGTAAGTATATAAGTGCTATGTGGAAGCAACTGGTATGCTTAGAAGAGGTAAAAGTTTCAATGACCAACTAAAATATTCTGATTGACAATAAAGCTAACTACGGAAGTGAGCACATGCCTTTAATTTGAGAATCAAATGCTTCACGTTTGTTTCAGATGCTTTCCGGGATACTTTATCAACGGCAACATCAGTAACCCTGTCGGCCAGAGGTATTGGTGCGTGGGTAACGCAGGGAACTGGCGGTACGACCACACCAAGTACACGGAACTGCAGAACTGCTCCAAAGTCCCAGGTAACCATCGTCTTCCGCTCTCAAATTGAGCACCATTGGCTCTATACCACCATGCAGGGATTACACGAGGTGATCGAACGTTCCGGGACCGGGAAAAATCAAACGAGGTGTCAAGCAATTGAAGCTTACATTTGACGTTCAGCCGTGCTAGAGCAATCGCTTGACGCACACGTTCGTTGTATAGTGGAGTCCGTATTGTTCGATTACCTTGGTCTTTCAGAACCAGTTCGTTCGGCAGCGCAGCCGTAGGCCACAAATTTTACACTTAAATAAGCCCGTGAGCCAACGCCCAGCTTCATCATGCATTAACTTGACTCAGCCTCAGAGCTAAAAGCCGCAGCATACTCTTGAACTCCGTAATCCAGACTAGCGACACACTGCCGAAAGATAACAGCGCGGTAGGTATTCAGCCAATGCTTTAAGCATGCTTGTTCATAAGCAGGCAGTTCCTCGACTGGCTCTACCTACTTCGGCCTAACCTCTTCTGGCCTAACCTATTCACGCTGTCTCGGCTCACAACCTTCTTGCAGCCAATGACTGGCTCTACCAGCACATTTAGACCGCCTTTCTAATTTCTTGCAGCCAATGAGGTTAGGTTAGGTCCGCTCAGGTTTGTTTTGGGAGGAGAAATGTGGCAACTTGTGAAGGTTAGGCCGGAAGAGGTTTGGCCAGATGCAGTAAGGCCATGCTTACCTTTATCAAGTTTTTTTTGTGGCTGTGCACATCCGGCGCTACGGTTTTGCGCACTTGACTTCAAAAGCTGTTATGCCCTCTAGCATTCTTACCTACGGAAGAAAGTATGAACTAACTGTGAAGTTCGGAAATGATGGCCTTCGGCATGCGCCCCG
This sequence comes from Hyalella azteca, assembly GCF_000764305.2. Classification (NCBI taxonomy): domain Eukaryota; kingdom Metazoa; phylum Arthropoda; class Malacostraca; order Amphipoda; family Hyalellidae; genus Hyalella; species Hyalella azteca. The sequence goes on from NW_025937069.1 coordinate 174,254, forward strand.
TTCGCTCGGGGCGCATGACGGAGGCCAGTTTTGCCAAACTGCACGCTTAGTTCGTTCATATTTCTTTCAGTTGGTAAGAACGCTAAAGAGCATAACAACCTATGAAGTCAAGTTTCTGACAGAGATCAGGCTGGTGGGCGCTTTTGTCGCCACAAGTCTTATCCCCAATTAAAAAAAATTGAAGTCAAGTGCTCAAAGTCGTAGAGTCAGATGACCACAGCCACAAAATAAGCTTGCTGAAGTAAGCATGGCCATACTGTAACTGGCCAAACCTCTTCCAGCCTAACCTCTTCAGGCCTAACCTACTCGAGTTGCAACATTTCTCCATCCAAAACAAACCTGAGCGGACCTAACCTAATTCTATTGGCTGCAGGATGTTAGAAATGCGGTCCTAGTGTGCAGGTAGAGCCAGTCATTAGCTGCAAGAAGGGTGTGAGCCGGGACAGCGTGAATAGGTTAGGCCAGAAGAGGTAAGGCCGGAATAGGTACAGCTGGATGAGGTACTGCCTGCTTCCGAGCGAGCATGCTAAAACACTGGCTGAAGACCTCCGGCGCTATTATCTTTCGGCAGTGTGTCTCTTGTCTGGATTACGGAGTTTAAGCGTAGTCTGCGGCTTCTAGCTTTGAGGCTGAGTAAAGTAAATGCATGGTAAAGCTGGGCGTTGGCTCCAGGGCTTATCTAAGAGTAAAATTTATGGCCTACGGCTGCGCCTCCGTTCGTTCGAGGTTATTCACCCACTTAATCATTTTATAAAACTTGGGTTCACAGCCATGACGGCCAACGTTAAAATAATGACCACCTGAAGTAAGCCAGAAAACGATTATGCGTTATTGGTTGGCATTTAATTAGTTATACCAAATTACCTTTGTAGGGCAAACTGCCTGAAATAACAATATTTTAGCTTTACAATTGATTATTATCAAACATCACGTATTAAATTGAATTACTGCATTGAATTGTTGTTGCCCAGCCTGCCAATCGCTGGTGCAGAAGGAGCTCACGAACCTCCCTGCCATCGGGATCAACGCTGCGGACGTAATAAAGAACGACCCGGAATACGTGAATGGTACCATGAACTACACGTGCCCTGATGGCAAAAACACCAGCGACGGCAGACACATCCAATCACTGCGCTGCGAAATACAGAACCCAGACGCCTTTGATGTAGTGCAAATTATCATTTTAACTGGAGCACCATTCAAAAACTGCTCTTGTGAGTAATTATACAACACAGAATATAATCGATAAAACAAAAAGAAATTTAAAATAATTTGCTAGTTAATCCACTTACATGCTTGGNTAAGCAACAGCACGAACAACTTCGTGGCGACCAAGCAGTATTACGACGGCACCGGTGGCACCACGCAGGGCACAGTGACTGTCACCTGCAATAGTAGCTACGAGATGAGCGTCAATGTCGCCAGTGCGGTCATCAAATGCACCAAACTTGGCTGGGACGTCAGCAATGTTCGCAACTGCACCTTGGGTCAGCATTAGTCCCTCATAAGAAATTAAGCTTACATGTTTATTCATTTACGCAACTATAAATAATATACTCCCACTAAGGTGCATTTGCTGCAGCAGTAAGTTTAACGTATTAAAGCTTCGGAGAAAGAGATTCAACATTACTGATTAGGTATTCGGTCGGATGAGTGACACTGACATTTATTCGTTGTTCATACTACTGATGAAATTTCTAATTCATTGAACTTAATTTAGCTTCTAATGTGATCATGTATCGGAAAAGAGATCATTTTCGTGATGAGCAGCGTGCAAGACAGCACCCCCCACCACAGCACCGGGCAACAACATGACCAGGGACAATTACACCACCCGCTATGTGGGCACCATCATCAACTACACCTGCTCCGCTAGCCACTTCTACGCCAGAGATGTAATTAATACCTACTGTACTGTAAACTTATTAACAGGACCTCAGATGGTTCTCTACATGTGTGTCTCGAGAGGAACAGGAACATGCGTTATTCCTGAGATGCATCTGATCAAATATTTATTGCACCGTGATCGTATAATAAACAAAACTCAAAATGACTCTTTACTTACACTATCACTTAATTTTATCAATTAAGTCTTGTTTATTAAACAATAATTGAAAATTTATATAAATAGACCAACCCCAGCATGAATTTTACGATCAACATACCAATCGATGAGTTTACGACCACCATTGTATTTTATCTTGGAATGCAGCCAAAGTTGAGTGAAATGAGAATTAAATTGCAGGTCAATAATGTTCTGCTGTCCACTGCAAATGTGACGTGCAACGCGTCTGGCATCTGGCAACAGAGTCCCATGTTCAATAATGTGTGCACACACCGTGAGTAGTGCTTAAATAAATGTTTCCGTATTCTTCACTGTTTTAGTAATTAGATTAGCAGAGTTTCAAACAAAGTTGCCTTGTCCCACTTTTTGGGCTAAGTTTGCTGAGTAAGATTTATTTTTTATGTTAATTCCTCCGTACCCAACAAGTCCTGCTTGTGCCTAGCTCCGAACTTTTCGAGGAGACGAGGACATTTCGATGTTGTTGCGGTGGCGCTAGGAGAGAATGGGAAAAAACATGAAGTGGCACAGCGTAGCTAGAAAGAGTGAGAATAAACGGAAAATGACGAAGATAGGCTCATTGCGCATAGTTAGGTTTAGGTAGGTCGTTCTTATATTTGGATGGATTGGGGATGGATAGGGTTGGGGGAGTAAACCCATCAGGGCATTAGGTGTTTTCACGGGGGAGTGAAGGTATGGTGATGGTCGATTATTTAACATGATTACATATTAGTATACTACCAGTACAAAATAAAGATAATGCATCCTCTCCCTAATTACATGCGATCCGTTTTTTCTACTTGTAGTGTTTTATTACTTTGTGTATCTTTTTCCGCAAAAAATTATAAGATGAAAGGTGAAGGTGATGATGGCAATGATAATAAACCTGGCGAGTGCGTCGCTTAAGACTCAGGAGGTAGGTTTGGTAGTCAGTTGTTATGTCTTCAATTTTGTTTATAATTTGTGTAATTTTCGGTAAGTTTCATCAGTCCGTATTCGTAATCGGGACCAACTGCACCTGGAAGTGATCTTTACATCTGCCCTCCAAGTGCAGCATATTCCGTCGAGTAGGGAGTCACTTAGTGTGTGTTGGGTTGGTAAAGCGAAGAGAGGCGGAGGTGGGGGACCTGGTGCTAGTAGTTGGAAACTTTGAAACAGTTTGAGTTGTGCTATGGCATCTAGTGGGAATGTGAGTTTGTGAAGTACAGTATTTACGATTTGTGTCTCGCACTTTTCGTAAACTGTTTGTGATATCGCACTATTGTGTTTGTGACGAATCGTAATGTTTTGTTTTGGAGTTTTTGCAGTTTTGACATAGAGTGTTATGGAAGAGAGGGCGATATTGGATGTAGATGAGAAATTATCAGCCTTTAGAGAGGTACAGGGTGCTTTTAGTATTGGAAAGGAGGTAATGTAATCTGCGTATTTCGAGCGAATTTTGTAAAAGTTATATTATTTTCAGTTGCATTATTTTCTATTGTAATCCAGTGTGCCAAACCTTGTCCAAGGCATTGGTCGCATCGAGCGGTAGTACGTCTGTTGTGTGTTGTTTCTTGTGCTCGGTGTATGACGAGTGCTTCGTAGAACGTTTCGCACGTGTGTCATTCTAGCTGTGCTTCCTAAAACTGCGCTATCTAGTGTTTGTGTGTTTTGAATGGTGAGGTGTTCGTATATTCTGTTATTTAGTATTTTGTTAAGAGCTTCCCTTGGATGTCTAGTAGTGAAATGGGCCGGCCTGTAGTTTTGGACTTTATGTTATGAGGTTTTACGAGGAAATTTATTGTGGCGTATTTTAGTCAGTCGGGGAAATAACCAGTGGAAATGGCGTGATTAAATATGATTAGCAAGTGTCGGATCATGTTTTTTAAGTGTTCCTCTATGGTGCGGATGTGTTCGGTTTCGAGGTAATAGTCGCTCTGTGTCAATGTGTCAGTGTTTTCGGACGATGAGTACTATCTGCCTATGTAGTTAGAGGAGCAGTTCCCTAACACAGTTTGTTGGGTGTTTTAAATCTGAGAGTGTATAGACGGGTCGTGATGAGGGAGGGTAGGTATCCTTAATTCGCCCTCTCAGACAAGTCCGTCAGATTAATGCACAAGTAGGGGGACTGGGAATGGTGGGAGGGTAGGGAGCAAAAATACAAGCACATGGTAGATGTGCAATCATATATACAATAGAATGGTAGAAACAGAATCATGGAAAATATTTAAATAACAATTTCCTACTGACACGTGCTTGCGATTTTGGAGCTGATTAGCCGGAAGTCAGTGAGGGCAATAGCCCTGAACGAATGAACCACACATAAAATGTCACAGGGACCGGACGTTCCGATATTAATTGGTATGTCTTTTTTTCAGGTTGTAACTGGGAAACTATAAGCATAAGTAATGCTACCCTCTCGCCAACATTTCAACCGAATCAAAACTGGTATTCATTAAATGATTCACTAAACGTTGTATGCAAATCTGGCTACGAGTGGGCGCTCGACAAGCGCTACCAAACTATCCACTGCACAGACAGCGGATGGGACACTGCCCGGCTGCAGCCTTGTGTTACAGGTAACAGAGAGATGGTCTTCTGAATATGTACTGTTATCTGTGGCATCTACAGGTCCCAGTTGAAACCAAGGTGAAACAGGAGATGTTATGGAGAAGAAACGGTGCACAGTCATTTCACATGATGGATGCTAACAAGTTTTTCTGAAATTTATTCTGAACTGAACTTGACTTAAAAATGTCGACGATTATGCTTTTTACGGAGTTTGACGAGCGGATGCATAGAGAGGACCAATAAATGATTCTAGTTGGCCATTGGACAGAAGAATGAGCTCTTTATGTGGACTTATTTACTAAATTATTATTCAAACACCTTGCTAAAATTTTTTTGGCATATTTATCCTTCCCACACTCATTAAACTAGGATTTGTGCATGATTAGGATTTTACAAATCACACTGCAATTCGTAGTGCAAAAACATATCTATTTCACTGACCGACGCGTATGTACATGTATATGGTGTTTCGTGTATTCGTAAAGCCGACATGTATGGTTCGTGCAGCAAACATTCTTGCGTCAAATTTTAATTTACGTTCGAAAGTATTTTCGCAATTAAATCCCAGTTCAAATGTCTACACAAATTGTCTCACGTCACTTTAAATGTTCAGCGTGCAGCACGACGTCGTTGCCGTCCCCCGGCACAAACATGACTCGCAGTGCCGTGACTACCAACGCACCAGGCGCTACCGTCACCTACACCTGCGCCCCTGGATATCTCGTCACCGTCGCTGGTGTACGTTATCTATCAAGAGTATAATTTACCCTAACTTTATCTTTTTGAAGACAGAGCAATTTATTCTACATCACTGTCTCTGAAGGCATAATTCTTCTTATTATCTTATTAAGGAAATTTAAGCCTCCTAAATTCAGCAATTGGCAATGCGATAAAATTACCAATTTATTAAGAAAAGACCATGTATTGCTATATAATTTAAGTGGCCATTGTTCAGGGTCATCAGAGAACAGTAAATAAAAATACCAGTAAATGGCAACAAAAAAAAAATACTAAGGCAATTTTTCCAGGAGCCGAACACAACGCGCGCCGACGTGCAGGCAACCTGCAGCAACAACAGCACGTGGACATTCGACTACAATGTTGTAACCTACAATTGTCGCCACAGTAAGTCTCTTCATAAAGTAGTTGTTTTAGAGTTCGCATAGTTATTACAAGCAACTAACACGATACGATAGCACGTGAATATTTGATTACTAAGTCGTAACCTACGACTGGCATGCTGTAAATACATGCTGTATTGTCCGAGGTTGCGCTCAAGACATTGAACTCATTATATTAAGCTCTACCTGAGGATCGGGTTTCATTGACTAAGGTAGTGAGGGATAAGTAAGACACATAAGTCCAGATAACGTATCTTGTATAAGGGGTGGTAATACAGAGTTGCGATACAGAGGTACAGTATAAGCTACGGCATCGACCGTAAGGTCAGAGAACTCTACCGACACGCTACATCGCGGAGTGCTTATCAGCTATACTGGGGGGTTTTGCTTAAGGTTGCTAGACCTTTTATTACCTTCGCTTCCGCCCACTACTGAGGTCATGATCGCGTGATCTATCACGTGTCTATCAGATGTTGACTCGTCCTCAATCTCTATCAGGTCAAGTGAATTGACACCGGACAGTATTTTAATGAAGTGAAGTTTTATTGCATGAGTGACCTGTAGCAATGACAGTGCCTAGCAATTTGATCACGGCGTCTCAAACAGCAAATATCGCACATTAAGAAATTTTATCGATACTTTATTCAAATGGATGCAGAATTATTATAGGTATTGAAACATTTATCCAGTAGATGTATCCTATAGGACTAGGAGAAAATTATGCTATGCTAATGTTAACATAAACTTTTCGGCTGTTCAGTGAGGGTTCACTGTGGGAAGGCAGACTTTTTCAATTCAATATAGATCATATCCGTACACACCAAAAACTAAATTTCCTAATCATGATGAAATTTCTATTCTTGCTTATAACAGATAAAGAATAAATTTATTGTAATTATTTATTCTGAAAATGTTAAAATTATTACTGAAATATTAAAATGTCAAAATTATTTTTGCTTCAGACCACTGAAATAAAGTTTTCAACCAAGTGCATCGCTGTTTAATATAAAACGTTTACCTGAATTCTGTTCTCTATTTCAATTAAGGTTTCCTAAGTAATGCTCTTCATGTCACCTAAGTAGCTATAAAGTGATAATAATCTCGAAAAATTAATATCAACAATGAACGCTGGCAGAAAAAAGATAACCTAACTAATGAATAACACTTTATCTCTGCTTAATTTGTGCATAACGCTTGTAGCCGTGGTTCGGGACTGCCTCCTGCATGTAGGCAAGCAATGCTAAGCTCGGAACTCGCGCGCTACAGATGTTGTTCGAAAAATCAATCCAGATTAATATCTCAAGAATAATATTTAAGCGCTCGTTTATTCGACAGTTACTTTGCTTGCTTTTGCAGGTCTTATTTCCTATGTGTTCCGTACCTGTAGCAATACAGATAACATTATGATATAGGCGCTATAAAGTGTAGGCCTGATGTGGCCTGTCGCCGATTCTTGAACTTTTCGTGACCTGTTCACAGAATATCTACACAAATTTTCATCAGACGCTGCCACACATGTTGTTGTAACCAATTTTACATATTTATCTTAGCCGGTCTTCTCTATTCGTACTCTATACACTTGCGACACTAATCATCCAAACTCTTGACATCACGACCGTAATGCTATCTTTAACTCTATTATACCTGAAACAGCATTGTTTGGATACAACCTTAATACTGCTTCCTTATCTCCCAACTTAACGATTCAATACAGCAGTGCGTGTGCTTATCGATCTTCCTCTCGCCCTAGGTAAAGATTCATTATCGAGTATTCGTTCATTAATACTACTGTGAAAATAAACTTTCTACATTTCATTTAGAAGTGCAATTCATGATACTTAAAGATTAGTATTAGATAGATTTCAAATTTCAAAATTCAGGATTCAAAACGAAGATAGGTAGCATTGTTCGTTGACACATCACATGAAGGTTCTCAGCGCAATGTACACCAAATTGGCACGTACTGAATTTTTGCAACACTCCTCTTCAACTTCACTTCTTGTTTGTTTGTCTGTCTGTCTGTCTGTCTGTACGTCTGTCTGCTAAAAATCTTATAATCAAAATTTAACACACTTCTCTTATCCTATCGATCTGAAATTTTGCACACTTGCGTAAAGTTGGAGGCAATGCATGAATCAATTGACAGAATAAATAATTTTGAAAAAAAATTAATATATTAAAATAAATTAAAAAATTACTTTTTTAAAAATCCAAAAATGAAATTAAAAATTTATTGTACATCTGTAACATTGGAAACACTGGATTCTTTAGAAGTGTTGTTTTTAAAAAGTAATTTTTAAACGTATATTATTTATTACCATTACATTTGTTCAGCGTGCAGCACGGCAGCGCTGCCAGCGGCAGGCAGGCAGATGACTCGCAGCGTCGTGGCCAACAACGCACCAGGCGCTACCGTCACCTACACCTGTACTGGTGGATACTTCGTCACCGTAGCTGTGTCAGGAGTATGTTGACACTAATTAAGAAATTTGTTTCTGTCTACGCTTAATTTCGTGTAATTCCTAGAAAATTTATGTTTTCTAAATTGACGTTTACCTCCTACACCTGTACTGGTGGATATTTTGTCACCGTAGCTGTGTCAGGAGTATGTTGACACTGATTAAGAAATTAGTTTCTGTCTACGCTTAATTTCGTGTAATTCCTAGAAAATTTATGTTTTCTAAATTGACGTTTACCTACACCTGTACTGGTGGATACCTCGTCACCGTAGCTGTGTCAGGAGTAGGTTGACACTGATTAAGAAATTAGTTTCTATCTACGAATAATTTCGTGTAATTCCTAGAAAATTTATGTTTTCTAACTTTTGATTTGATACTTTTTTTATTTGATGCTTAACAACGTGAGGTTGTGGCACTGAAATTCATCTAAATTGGATACAACCCATTGAATATTTTGGGATTCTGTAAAATCTACTTTTTGTTGAAAATTTGAAAACAGCTTGCCAGAATTTATTTTTATTTTACGAACATTCATGTATTTGTATCTATTCAATCTCGTCCTCCCTCAGACCGAAAAAAATAAATCACAGAAAAATGTTTTCTATCAAATTTTTGCTGTAATCTTGCAGGCTTGAAATTTTAATGTGTCTATTCTCACATATGTGTGCATGAAACATGAAATAAATTGTAATCTAAACGGTCTTCTGCCTTGTAAGAAATGTAGGAATGCATGTACTTAAATATATTATATATCTATTGAAGAGTAAAGTCTTGTGATATTCAACATTGTTTCCTGTATTCTTCTGGAAACTTAAGTAATTTTCCTAGTAGAAAATTCGTAATTTTCAACTTAAAGACTAACCCATCTAACATTTCCATCTATTTCATCTCGTCTTTTCAAGTTCTATTCACATCATAATTTACTTCTGTTTGGAAAAACTTATAGATTCATTGATATCAGGTAAATGATAATTTGACGTGTTCGAAAGCAACACAATACGGAAAAAACTCCTCTAATCAGAATTATTAATGTCGGAGCATTTTTTCAGGAGCCGAACACAACACGGGCCGTGGTGCAGGCAACCTGCAACAACAACAGCACTTGGACGTTTGATTACAACGTCGTAAACTACGACTGTCGTCACAGTGAGTCTTTTCATGAATTATTTATTGTATATATTGCATACTTATTATGAGTTGTCATAAATTTGTTATGAGGCAAGAATAAATTGTTCTAAAAAGTCACTTCAAATGCAACCATGGTAGTGAATGCAACACCCAATACTTGGTGATGATCCTTCATATGAACGCTATATATTATGTGAGAAATGTTCATCAATTGTCGGCAATTAGACTTAAAAATTAATGCTTAGGAAATAACGTCCATGCATAACAACGATTAACAAATTGGGATTACAATTTTCTTTTAAAAATAAATGAATGAACAAATAGGCACATAATTGAGCATAAAATTCAGTTATTTCCATATTCTGCACATGTAGAATATTCACTTTTAATTTACTTTACTAATTTACATTATCAGACCGTCCCAGCATGTCACTTACACCAGGTCAAATACGCCATCCAGCACGGAAGAATAGATATTCATAATTTATATTTTCTATAGGAGAACTGGACATTGTAGTACTTATGAAGTTCATTACATTGAGTGAGGCAAACCCTCAGAAGGAGGCTTATTAGAAATCGTGACAGTACTTCTTAAGGGCTCCTGAATGTTTTAGAAATCTACGAATTTCATCTTTTTTGTAATGATTTGATTTTTATTTTGGATAGTTATGATTTAACTAAATTTCGATGGTAAAGCGTAATGAAATAGGAAAATGTTGCTCGACTATTTTGTCAAAAAAGTTATTACAATAAATTAATGCCGAAGCCGAGATGAATTAGTCAAGTATTCCATAATTAAGTTTTTTTAAGTATTACACATATGAAATAATTTTTCCGAACAAATTCACTAATTTCAATCAATAAGACAATCGCAATTATGTTTCTGGATAAATAATTTAGTTCACTGTGAATTAAAAATTCACGAAAAGTTCTTCTTTACTATTGATTGTCAGGATTATTGATACATCACATACTTCATTGGGTTAATTAGGGCTACCTAATTTGAATTTTATTCCAGTTGATCATTTGGCAGTTCTTAACCAAAAATTTTCTAGACGTCGATTTCCTGGTAACTTCTTGATTGAACTCTTGCAGCTTGCGAGATCAACGACGTCAACATCACGAACGCCGTCTCTGACTTCAACAAGTCCGCGTCGTACTCAGACACGGGTGGATCGAAGCTCAACGTCAGCTGTATTGATGGCTACGAGTGGAAGTTCAAAGAGCGAGTGCAACAAGTTCCTTGCACCTTGGACGGTTGGGACTCGACTAACTTCTCTCCGTGTTATCAAGGTAAAATAATTTCAATTTTCAGAAGTTTCAATTAGTGAATTACTTGATTAATATGGCCTTTTATGATGTATTCATCAATTCAACCTTCCATCTCTATTGATACTACACTCTTTCTTGTATGAACCAGAGGCTTATAGGGGAAATTTGAAGTTTGTCACACAAATCGGAGCGCAACGTATGACAGAATATAAAAACATTATTTCATCTTATATTAATATGTTTAAAAAAAAGTATTCATCAATATTAACCTTTGTACAGAATTGCACACTGATGATAGGGGCCACGGCTATAACCAAAAAAATGCGTAGTAACACATCCACACGACAACATTTCTTCTCGCTTCGAGTCCCCGACATGTGGAACAGCCTCCCTGATAGCATCGTTGACGCCCCGAGTATGAACGCCTTCATGAACAGACTAGACGAAGCTATGCAGGAGCATATGTTCAGTCTTGAAATGACTAGCAACTTACGGATCAGGCAATAAGTCCAGCAGCTATCTCAATCAATCGTCAGCTATGGAAAGATCGGGTTCCAAAGGCCGGATCCCTTGTGAATCAAGTCACGAAAAGTTCAAGAATCGGCAACAGGCCATGGGCCTATTTCTTCAATGCCGACACTTCTATTCTATTCTAATTGGAATTTGTTTCCACAGCGTCAGGCCATGGGCCTATTTCTTCAATGCCGACACTTCTATTCTATTCTAATATGAATTTGTTTCCGCAGCGTGCACTGAGAATCCCCCAACAGCTGGGGAAGATATGGACGATCCGGCCTTCACTAACGATTCCATCGGCGCCATCTTGCTGTACAAGTGCCAGCCTAACTACTACATAAACTATACCTACGTGAGTGACAATATATGCATTCAGTCATATGCAATGAGAACTATCTTTCAAAAATTGTTCATCAATCAATTTAGTTCACTACAAACTTTTTAAGCTTTAACTTTTTTAAACTTTAATTTTTTTAATACTTTTTACCGAATTTACTAATTGATTCCAAATAACTTCTATTAATTGAGGAAAAATAAATAATGAATTACCAAATTAATGACGATTGAGGGCAGCGGCAGCAACGGCAGCCTGACGCAGTTTGTTTCTGTGCCCATATTTCCGCTCAAAAAAACAATGTTACGTGTAAAATATTATTAATTTGTATGGGATTGTGTGGCAGATGTTGGTGCCTACCAACACTAGCAGCGGCAGCAACGGCAGCCTGACGCAGTTTGTTTCTGTGCCCATATTTCCGCTCAAAAAAACAATGGAACTCACGTGCTCACCAGACGGCAACTGGACCAAGCAATACCCCGACGCTGACATCAGATGTTATCACCGTAAAGTTCTACCTCAAATATATTGGGTTGTAATGGGGTTATGCTTGTAAAGTATATAGGAGCAATATTAGAGCAGAACAGTTGCCAGTGTGGTAGATAACTTACCGTAATCTCGAAGTTTACCTCTGAAATACTGCGATTCAATTTTTATAATGGAATACTGATTATATAATTGGCTGAAAAACAAAGTTGGCAGAGAAATAAGATGTCAACTTTCAAAACAATTTATGGTATCAATACATAATTTAATCTCTCAATTTCTGATTGAGTAAACTTTTAATATATCTTTCACTTTTTCTTGCTTATTTTTTGGGAGAAATTTTGTTATTTAAATACAAATATATTTTGTTAAATTAAATTGCTCAAGCTATTGCTGATTGATTACATATGGATGAAGTTAGTTCGTGGTTTTAATTATATTTGGTGCAATAAATAGGCCTTACTATACCCTTTACGTCGTTTTTGAATACAATTAGTTTACGTTGAATTAATTTCATATCTTGATTTCTCTTCTCCATGACAGCTTGCATGATAAAACTACCGACATTGGTCAACTCCTGGTCAGACTTCAACTCGTCCAAGAACTACTCCGATGCCAACAATCAAACTCTCTCTGTCGAGTGCCTACCTGGATACGAGTTCGCCTTCAACAAGACCAAGCAAGTTCTGACCTGCGCGGCGTCTAAGTGGGACGACAGAAAACTCTTGCCTTGCTACAAAGGTCAGTGCAGTAACCATGTATATTGAAAATATACTGCACCATACAGCACTGGATAATTAAGCTTATGGATCAACTTGTGATCCTTGAACAGACATGTGAGAATAATCAATAACACAAGAAATTTTACAGCATTGCATTACTTCAAAAGGAGCAATTTTGTTTCAACTGTCAACTTTCTGTTCTTTGCACAACATTTATTGCTTAAAATCTATCTTATTGAAGTAAATAATGATGGCAGTGTAGTAAATTTTAGAACAGAAATCAGTTAATCATCAAACAATTATTCTCATTAATCAGAAATCACAATTCTTTTTTTCAATGGTTGCAGTGTGTCTGGATCCAATTCGGGAAGCTGGAGAAGAAATGACAGTGGGGAACGTTACAGCAAATTCCGTCAACACCACCATGACTTACGCGTGTACGAAGGGACATCACCTGAACACTACTAAGGTGTGATGAATTAACATTGACATATATTAACATTAGCATGTTTAATTCAAAGCCTGCATTCTATTTAAATTTAGCCTCATCCTCAATGCAATTTATTATTTAAGCTGTGTGTTCATTTCTCTATTGATATATTAAGGCACATTTCCTGTAGTTAAAACGAGATCGAAACTAATGAAACAAACTGTTAATAGTAGTTAAATGTGCCGACAAACCTTCTGGGCCTCCCCTCTATTGGGTGTAATTGGACGAGATAATTCCGAACATTGCAGAATGGCCAACCTTGCTCAATACCAGCCGTGGAAAAATTCTGCAGCCGTTTGAAATTTTAGTCATAATTATAAAATTATAAGCCCACTTAAGCCGAAGGTATACATTGATATGTAATTTAGCTTCTACTTGAAGAAAGAAAGTGGGCGCAAGTACTAAGTAAAACAAAAAATTAAAATTGAAAGAGAGAGTTGCTTCCATTTAAAATATGAGCTTGATAGCATTCTCGCTTCTATGAAAATCGTGAAATACTAAATACGGAATAATAGCACAATTAAAAGAAACTGGCATAACCTCACATGTCTGAAAATTTTTGCTGCTAGTAAATCCAACATTTGTGCAGTTTTTTTACGCTAGCACTATTCATCCGAAGACACGATAATTAACTTATTAAATTCAATTCTTATCTGTCCTGCACTTCCAAATGCAGTCATAGAGCTGATTAGGAATATTTAATAAATTGTAATTCAATTTGTACATTAATTCAAAGTTATGTGTATTTTTTGTCATTTATACTTTTTTCCATTTTATTCCTCCTTCATTTCATCAGACTAATTCATTGACAAGGTTATATTTAATTTTCTCTTGTTTCTTATTCAGAATAATTATTCAGAATAATTATATAATTCATATTGCCTACGTCGCTCACAATTTGATTGAATTCAAAGCAGTTATATGCATAGTACATTTGTACATTTTCTTTACATATGATCTGAAAAATGGGACAAAGAATTATGTCAAGACGAGTTTCAAAGCTTCTATTTTCATGAGTTTATATCACAATCAAGTAATAAAATTTTATTTTGGGCGGGTTTCAAATTACCTATTTTTTACTGGTAAGTTTTCTTTTAATTATTGAAATTGTGTAGCTGTAACATGAGAAATAATAATGCTAATGGACTGAAGGCGTGCACCCAACCAGTTTTTGTACTGCCTCTATAACGACGCTGACGGCCCCACAAGAGAAGACATTAGCAGCTCTAATGGTCTCATGGGGGCACCGTGCAAACGAGACTTATATTCAAATTCAACCGTTCATACCTTATAATAAAATATTGTTTAACAATAATTGGGCAACTGGATTATTTTATACTGGTAATAATATTACGAATCAGATTGAGATCTATGACACATTTTGGAGAGCGTTTACCAATAATATTATCGTTTGTGCGATTCGATAAGTATTTTTTTTAATAAATACAAGCTTAAAATATTGGTATGAATGAGAAACATCATGGTCAAATGTTGACACCTCTTCAGGAGTTCCCTGAGCCAGCGACGGCCGCTAATGTCACGTGTCGTGATGATGGCAACTGGACCTACGACCGTGACGACCTACAGTGCGTTACGAGTGAGTGTTGCGTCGTGATTAACTTTTTTATAGCATATTAATCAATGAATATATTTATTTATTGAATATATTATAAAGTTCTTTGGCGGGAACGTTTGGGATATTCTATTGGTTTTGCCCCAGAACGTCATTTGACGAGTTTGGCATCAACTGAAATTCGTACGGCAAAATTTCAATTTACAGGACTAGTTTCAGTGAGTTCTGGTTTTGAGCAAGATTACGTACGGGCCAAGTGTGTACCATTCAATTTTTTACTTTTAGAGTTATGTGACGAGGCCAGTAGTGTCAAAACATTTCGACCTGGTCAGCAGGAAATTAATGATTCAGTTTACTCAGCAAAGACGGGAGGTTACACTGAAATTTCGTTTCAAACAGTGTAGCGTAGAACATAATAACTCTGTGTATCTTGTTTCAAGTTAGTAACATAACGTAACATTACATAACGTAGTGATGTCGGCGCTGAGTGTAGACCTGATGTGGCCTGTAAGGCTTGTTTTATTTATTATAAGTAATAGGCACATTCCAAATGTAATTGACATTAATAGAAAACACTAACAAATATGCAGCCCTGGCAATGCATTAATGCTGGTTGATAATGTTAAGCCGCTGAGAAGCAGACCTCATCAAGGGACTGAGGCAATGTGGCATTGATGATAAGCATAACTGCTTGTACAACAGTTTCATTTAGCGAGTAAACTTAAATTTTTAACATTGAATAGGTAATTTCCTTATTCTCCATTCAGACTTGAAAGATAAACATGCATGCAATCATTCTTATCTATATATTTTTATCTTTTGTGTAGTTTGGCAGAAGCTGTTCTTTAATGCAGGTTTCATTGAAGACCAGAGAGTATTTCTTATTGACAATTTTCTTATTGTTTTTTATTACTATTTATCTCTATATAATATAAGGCAATATCGGAGGTCATACCTTCTTTGCTTGATAACTGATCCTGTAACAGTTTGCACGGGCGAGCCTCCCGAGCCCATAGGCATCGCAATGACTGACTGGAATAACTACACCCGCATTAATGGGACATCGGTGAGTTGGGAAATCAATAATAGCCAGCAGTGAAACATTTCTGGAAAAAAAAGATGAACCAATTCAATATCAGAGTATCTTGAGTTTTTCTTACTTTTTGTTGTATAGTTTGTCAACATGGTGTTCACGGTTAATTAAGGTAAAGATGCCTACTGATTTGCCGTCTAGAGAAATTTATTTTCAAAATTTATTTTTTGCTTCTAGGGTTGTGATATCTTGTTTGTTTAATTCGAATATTATTTAAACTGACTGCACAACACTTTAAACTAGTTTTAGAAAACCAATTCATTCGTTGGCAGCTTCTTCCCGTGAAGCATTGATGTTACATGATGTGACTTGGTAATGTGGTAATTTCCATACATTTTCTTGTTTGATACCAAGCGAAACTTTTTATTGCTCCATCACTACGACCGCAAATCGATAAGTTAGTTTCCCAGAACATAGTTCTTCTCAGGTTGAATTTTAATACAATCGAAATCAATAGAAAATTATTCTACTTGACTGATCACTTAATGTACCACCATACAGAACAATCGGTCTCGAGTTTTAGATTTTGAATTAGAAAATCTTTCAACTTGAGCAAAATATTAGCCTTATTCTTACTTTAAAAACAACAGTGGCTTCCAATAAATATTTTCCTTATTGTTCTCAGATAATGTACACTTGTCCTGGCAATGGAATTTTCGGTAACATGAAATCAACTTTTGAAAGTATCTGTGACAACGGAACGTGGACTTCATTCTCGGAAGATTTCAGAACCTGCGGCTTGCGTAAGTTTAAGCGAATATATTACATTAAATACCTCAGCTTCGAATCAAGTTGGGTCAAAATAACAAACCACTGCGCAATGCATGGAAGCTGCGCCGTCCTACATTTTCTTAACTTCTGTTGTATTTACGTCATCATATCTTACAGTCGGTGAAAAATGCTCATGACCCCACGTCGAATTGTTTTTTTTCAAAAACGATATATTTTCGGTCTACCCACTTTGTCAATTTCCAATACCACAGATGAGCAATAATTTTTGTTCATATCAACATCCGATTCCAAGTTATGTTTACAGTATTACAATCGAAGAATGCGACTTTCCTAAAAAAAATCCTACTAGAATTAAACATGCCTTTCATTTTCAGTCTGCACCAGCAGCCCACCAACAAACATAAGCAACACCATCCCAGTGAACAACACCGGCTTCAGAGAGTACGACAAAATACGCTACAACTGCCCCCCTAACACCGCCAGCTTGCTGGGTGAACGGTACATAGAACTGCAGTGTCAGCCCGGCTCAGGCTGGAACGTAACCTCCTCCACTAACGAAACCATCGAGCAAATCTCAAGCAGATTCACATGTTTTGATTGTGAGTCCATGTCTTCCTAGATACTTCATATAGGCGCCTGAGTCACCTCTAAGCCGACTGTAGGTACTCTGGGGCGGCCGCTAATGGAACGTAAAACTCGACTTGGATGATACATTTTGGCATAACTTGATAATGATACATTTTGGCATAACATTTGTAACGCACTTGTTCGCATAATAATGTCTAAGCATTACTACTCATAGACTGATGATCGTACGCGATAGCTTCGTTTCATCAGTAAGCTTCCATTCTTCGTACTCAGACTATTTGCGTGCCTGTTTTATCTGAAAATCCCGGTAAAATGGTGTTATAAATCTGAAAAATTATCTGTAGCGCATGGATCTGCGTCTCGAAATTATGACTTGCTGTACAAGATGGATTTAAAATCTGTAACTTTACTCGTGTGTACAGCATGCCCGGGACCCGCAGTTGCGCCCAACACCAACTGGCAGAGCAACTGGACTTCAGAGTTCGTGAATGGGACGGTGATCTACTACACTTGCCCCAACACCTCCTACCTCACCTCGGGGAACGACCATCAGCTCATCAACACCTGCAGCAACAACTCCTGGACCTTCCTTGGAATTCCATACTGCATGAGTAAGTACTTGCATTTGCCATTCCTTAAGCAATATATGCATGAAATTAAATAGATTTTAGTTGCAAAAGAACCATACGGTCCTTTCCAACTAAAATATATTTAATTTAATTTCGAAAGAACCATACGGTTCTTTTCACCAAAACTCATACGGGTTTTGGTGATTTATTTGTCTCTCAACCACTATAATTGTCAGAACAGACTAGGAAGTAAAAAAATACGTTACAAACGACCTTCTTCTCAAAATTGCTTTTTACACATCAAGTCTGAGAAATTGATCTCTACAAATACCTTGCTAAAGTCTGTGAGTTTTTCAAATTGTTGTTCAAAAAAATACCATTTATGCATTATCATCATTAATCACAAAATATTTATTGCATGTACAAACAAATTAATGTGAAATTTTCAAACATCAAATCTGTAGTTAATCGACATAGGTCCCAACTCATCTTTCGATCGATTTATTGTTCTGCACCTTTGTCAAAGTGGCAAAGTAAGTTTAATGACATGCATGGGGAGTCCATTTATTACTAACGGTCCGAGTTATTCAGCATTTGAATTCATTTAAAAACTGAATGCAACATTCCTGTTATGTTCGACTCTGTTAAATCTTATCGTTTTGCAATATTTTTGACAATAATTTGAGTTTTTTCATTGATTCCTTCTTACCAAATTTTTTCCCTGAATTAAGGTGTAATGAATTAATGTCTAATCTCTTCATTTATAATAACACATTCTCTTCCTGTTCCAGCTAAGATCTCTACAAGTATATGCATTTCTGGATTATACTAATTTATTTCATCAATCAACACTTCTCAGAGTTTACAAGGAAAGATAACGTCATGTACCATCATGTCATCACAATGTCATTGAAGGGATTAAAACCTAAATATCATGATAAACGGGTAAAAAACGCCAAAATCTATCTATAATGGCGAGAGTGTAAGAACTATAAGTGTTATTATTAGAAGGTTCTCACTTAAAAATGTGCAGCGATTCCAAGATCCTTAAATATTGTGGATGGAAGGTAGAGCAAATTTTTATAGCCGCGGTGCATCAATGTTTGGATCTCATTCAATTTCAAACGAAATTAGCAGACAATGAAGTAGCTCGTCATATAACGAGTTACTATACACAAGCCAATAAACGAGCTGACCACTAGATATTGTGTGCATATTGTCAACAGTAAACTGGCTTTTCGCAAGAAATTTGGATACCGTTACCAAAAAAGTAGAAATCGAAAAATTTTCAGGCAGTAAAAATTTCTTGCAATCGAGAATAATTTCCAGATTTCAAGTTCCACTTCTGATGCCTTAGATTTCAGGATGTTTCAATCTCTGCGCATTTTAAAACTGAAACCTTAGATTAACCATGCATACACGTATTATTTTGTTGAAATTATCAATCCATGACATTTCGCGTCATCATCAGCCCAGTTATCTGGATGTTTAGGTTATAATCACTTCTGTGTGAATTTGGTCGTTCTAATGGTCATATTTGTATTGATGAAATGTTAAAGTGATAATGGTGCTGGTCTCCGGGAAAGTTTTCATTAAATTATGTTTAACTATTTAGCATTATCGTTGTTCTTATTTAATTTTCGTGTTAAGTTAACTATTGATCTAAATGAGTTCTGTGTATTGATCGTAATGCTTCCTCATTTTTCAGCAAGTTCCATTGTCAAGCTTTAACGGCCGGAAGCCAAATTTTCTAGATAATTTGTCTCTTTCTTTTAACGCTTTTCTTCAACATACATCAAATGACACTCAATTAATTCAAAATTCATACGGTGTCCGTGCCATACGAAATGCTCACTGTACTCGTAGTTAGTACGAGTAACTCTATTGCTAGGAGCTCAATTGCATTCTTTGATGTTATTGGGCGATATATTGTTTCCTGACACTACAATGAGGCACAATATACAATAAGGCCTATCCAGGCTACAATAAGGCCTATCCAGGCCTATTCTTTAAATGCCGAAGATACTATACAATATAAGCGCAATACGAACTGACATGCACAGTATACACTGACACAACAATAAGATCCGATGACACGCACACAATGACACTCACACAATAATAAAGTTCATGTGTTTTATAATAAATTTTTCTTATGTTCGTGTGCGTGGTGACGCCTGGCAAGAGTGTGAATGACATGTTGGTGGTGGTTCGTGATGAACGAGGAAAAATATTATTGTTGCAGCGATTGTTTGATCTGTGAGACGGATGAGACTTGGATTTATTTTAGTGATATGATGAGCATGTTCCCTAAGTTCATATTTATAATAACGTGTTATGAAAATAAATATAGCAAGAAAATTATTTTTTTACTTTCATTGTACTATTCCTTGATTCGAGGCCAATTCGTTTGGAATAGAAAGTATACATAATTGTTAGTAAAAAACAATCTTTATTATTGATTTTCATTCCCCTTCTATTTCATTTCGTTTTAATGAGCGACAAACATCATTGAATCAAGTTTCCGACAGTGACCTGTTCCTCAATGTTCTTGTAAAAAGACACCTGCGGGTTATAAATTCAACAGAAGTACGTTGAAGTTAAAATGGCAACATGAATTCTGGCACCGAATCTGCTTCATAGTTGCCACTAGTATATGAAGGGAAAAGCTACATTAAGCAATGAGGCGTTTTTACCATATATTAATCTGTAAGATATTCTGGCTTTAAATTCGAATAAATACTAGATGTTTCAAAATCCTCAATATAATTCAATAACTAATGAAACTAGAAGGCATCACATCAGAAAACTAGAGAGTTTCCAGAGTCTGGTGTCAGACGTGTGGTCGCCGAGGGCAGATTTGGCTTGCGTGTTGCAGGCGACGCGCCGCGGAGTTCGGGTGCAAAGGAAACTAAGTCTCGCGTAAAAATTTCTACGCATGGGGTTGAAATGTTGTAATTAAAATGAAATGTTGTAATTTCCAGTATTAATATTGGTTATATTATCTCGAAAACTAGGGTTATTTTTTAAAATAACGACCAACATTTTAAACAGAAAAATTTTTCATTCCTGAAATTGATTGTGGAGCTAATTCTTTACAAAATAAATATTATTCAAATGAATAATTTGAAAATAATAAAAAAATATTTGAAATTCCTATTAGCATAACAAATTCCTCATTGCTGTCGTAAAATGGGGTTTCTGTAAAAATTTACATTCGTTTCGAAAGCGTGCAGCCATGAAAATTATAAGAAATCTAAAAATCCGTTTAGAATGCAATGCATTGCATGAAAAAACATAGTGTTTTTGATGCAATGACTTTCGAAATTAGTTTTTGTAAATAAATTTCGTCGTATTTTAATTTCAAAATGTAGCTTTCCGTACATTCAGGCTTTTATTGCCCCATCAGTTAAGAAGAGCGATTATCTCAGTCTGTTACCTTTACTAAAGCTTTACTTACATGTTTACTCAGTTGAAATTCCAACACGATGTCTGCAACTATTTTGGCAACACGGTATTTTTTCGTACATTTTGAAAGCTTTCAATAAGAATGACAAATGTTTTTTCGGTGAGTTGGGTGCCCACGCTGGTATAAAACAATATTTAGTCGCTTTATTTTGCTATTGGAACTTTGGAAGTACATCAGTAACATCACAAACGCTGTGCAGGAGGACGGTGGGCGGAGAGGAAACGAAAATCGAAGGCGTAGAATAATTCAGATGCAATGCTGCATGAAACACGCTCATTCTAGACTTTTTTCAAATCGGTTAACTGGTGAAAAAAGCTGGCCCTCATTTGCCCTTAATAAGGAAAATCAACGTAAAAATCTCAGGCAGCAATTTCCAGTTCAATTTATAAAATTATCTTCGAAGTAAATGGAGCCAAATTTCAACAGTGATTTAACCATAATCGTTCTTTTAAACTGAAAATCTGATATCGAAATCACAAAATTTGCATTTATCATTACAATCGAACAAGTTGAGCGCTAATTTTTTTAGTCATCCTCAAAAAAATTTCTAACTTGTACTGATAGAAAAAACTTTCAATTTGTTGGTATACTAAGCAGTTCGTGTTCTGAATACTTGATCGGAAGTATTTAGATATTGAAGATAAATTTTACATAAAATATCAGAACATGTTCTTGAGATAATAATATTATGAATCAGATTGAGATCTATAATACATTTGAAGATCGTTTACCAATACTATTATCGTTTGTGCGTTTCGAATGATTTCGAATGAATGGCCCGGGAGTAACAGAGTAACACAAGGATCGATCTGCTGGAATATTATACGTTTATTACATTAAAAACTGTACTACATTTTTTGATTGGGAATATTTACGTCTTTCCGAGTGCTTGACTAAGATCATATCGCATTAGTGTATTTTTGTAAAATCAGTTTCAACATACTCTATCGTCAGGACTTTTTGTGTTGGGTCAAGCTAGTAAACGGGAATTGTGGATTGTTGGAGAGGTATAAGCTAAGGTAGTTAGTTAAATGAGACACGTGGTGATGAAATCATGATGCCACGTCTCAGCTATGATTTGGAATCCTGAGGCTTTTCAAGAGTGATTGCCGACCGACTGTCGTCAATTATTCTAAAGTCTTGTAAGTGAGTAAAGAAACTCTTTGAAAACGTAATAATAATTGTTCTGTTACAACTTGTGTAAATTTTCGTTAATCTGTGCCGTCCGGCTTCTTGGATAAAACTATTTAAGTGGACTTGAACTGACGAATATATATTGTTCTTCAACGATTTTTTCAGGGCTAGGTTCGCATATTCATTGCAAGGCTCGTCAGCTCAAGTGCGAATTATTAATTTGATAAGTATGTTCTGCCGAGGCTAAACCGACAGCTGTCAAGCATCTTCATCTTAAACTCTAATTGCTATAACAGAAGGCACGAAATTAAATCGTAAAAACCGTTTGTGAACACAATCGCTTATCGCCGTCGGATTTGAACGCTTGACAGCCGCCCTGATGCTAATGTGACGCGGGACATGGCGGTAAGAAGGGTCCAGGGCCTATACTTTCAATAAAAGTTAAGAGATCGTAAGTTCATCAGCCAATCATTGGCGGCCTTTCAAGCAAAATCCACCAAAGATCCTTATAAAATCGTCATAGGTGTGTAGTGTGTAAATTTCCGATTAACTTACTGTCATGTGGAATTAGTTAATGAATTATTTATAATTCATACAGTAACTGTAAAATTGTAGATGTGATAATTATTCAATTGGCTTCATGTAATTGGTAAATGGAAAAATCTGCGAGGCAAAGTTATAGCGAACATTTACATCTTCCATTCCGAAATAAGAAGTAAATTCAGCGCGCAACAACAAGATATTGAACCCCAGCTCCCACACCACAGCTCCCACACCACAGCTACCACTCCACAGCTCCCACACCAGCTCCCACTCCACAGCTCCCACACCACAGCTCCCACACCACAGCTCCCACACCAGCTCCCACTCCAGCTCCCACACCACAGCTCCCACACCACAGCTCCCACACCAGCTCCCACACACCAGCTCCCACACACCAGCTCCCACACACCAGCTCCCACACACCAGCTCCCACACACCAGCTCCCACACACCAGCTCCCACAATTTTAATATAGGGAAATCGGTTAAATATAATATTGAAAATGTACATTGTTGTGCACTTCCAACGCAATTTAGTGCAATCAGTGAACGAATTTAATATAAATTACAGAGGTTTCAACTTACACTATATGCATTCAAAAATGTCATTCTAATATATAACTATGAATTCAAATGATAACATTGTTGATCATCAATAGACATTTTTTGTTGATCATCAATAGACATTTTTTGCGAAACATTCGTGTTTAGGCTGAAAAACTCGCTTCTTGAATGACTGAATTGAACGGAAATGTTTCTTCCGACGTATAGTTTATAGTGTTCAATAGTGTTCAATAGTGGCTATTGAACACTATTGAACAGTTTCAAATTGTTCAATAGTGTGTACATTAGTGTAATTGTTGCTTGAATGACCTTGCTACGTTCTGCGGAGCATCTTCAGTAGTAAATGTGTTAATGTAAAAATCGGCAAGGACGTCGGGTTATAGTTATCATGCCTTAGTCCTTCAACTCGTCTCAGGCTTGTTTGCATTAGAGAATTATATATAAATTTTACGTGCTACCCTAGTCCTGGGCGTTGCTTATTTCAAAGTCGGGCCCACGTCCAAATTTTTTAGGGTAATTGCAGTTTGAATTTTAAATCAATTATTGAAGAGATTGTAATCATAGACAACATTATATGTGACTAGCGTGCGATTGAAGTTCGGTAAATTGCGGTGACATCATCTGACAAGGTCACACATTTGCCTTGCTCGGACCTTATTGGCTCTTGCATGTATACATCAACTTCACGAACGCTCAGTCAATTCCTTTTAAACCTTTTTGCTTCTGCTGCATTCGTGGTGGCCAATCTCCATGCAAACAATTGTACGAAATTAAACCTCTCCTTTTTGGCGTAAACTTCATAAGGTTTATCTCTTGGCTTTGGTTACCGCAGAGCGAATTCCATGGTCATCTTCCCGCTAAACACGATTTTTTTATTTTGCTTGCACACGCTGAACGCGAGAAGTTCAAGCAAAATATTCGTCGGTAAAACCGAGTGCCTCAGTCACTGTTGCCGATTTTTTTTTCTTATTCCTATTATTTTTATTCTGAATACTTTATCCTTAATCAGCAGGCTGCAACACTCAACCATAATTGGGAAGTATACACTGGATAGAAAGCATATTCAGTTCCTCATTGATAATTTATTCTACCATATAATTACGTAACTACATTCGCCGCACCACAAAGCCCCAGCTGAGATCAAAACGCCAAATGGTGATGGGGGCAAATGGTGCTTTGAAATGTTGCGTTTAACATTGAAGGATCTCGAGTTTCCTGGGTATTATATGACTGGCGTTTCGTAGCATATGTTTGCCTGAGGCTGAAGATGCCATCAGCGTACAAATATGTACATACAGACGAGGTCAACTAACATGGCAGTTTGAGGTCGCGCGCGGCCGTGAACGGTTGTTGGTCCGTTGGGCGCCAGAAGCGCTGCGAATTAAGGCATCTTTCTGGATTGTGTTCCACAGGAACACACTACGTGGTCGGACATTACGATGCAAATTTCATGCGAGGAGCGATCTTCACCATTTATCTCTTAAGTCGAATTGCGGAATAAAATATCTAATTTTTCAGTTTATTTTATACTAATAAGTATTTATTAATTATTCGATGCATTTTGCTTTTTATGCTTAAGGAAGTTAAACTTAAAGTAATTCATGTTTGTATACCACTTCAGACTTTAAATCAAATATTTTTTTTACGAAGGCCTTAACTTGGGTGTAATCTTGCGGCAGAGGTCACCGACTAATAATCTTACGCAAATACAAATGTACGCCAATATACTAGGAATAAATTAGTCGCGACCTTCTGGTAAAGATTTATCTGTAGACTTCGAGCCATCAGCTACGTCTGCAGACGAAAATGATTACTTATTACAGTTATATTAACTGCGTTTACATCGCATGTTAACTAGTTTTACTCTTTTTAATGTTAAAGACACATAACAGTTGCGAGTTTTCGTCTCTTGAAGGTTCCTCAGACGTGATAAATGGCATGTCAGTCGTAGACAGAAGCTCTGTATTCGTGGACAGAGGCTCTGCAGTCGCGGACAGAGGTCCGGTAGCCTCGGACTGAGGCCCTGTAGCCTCGGACTGAGGCCCTGTAGCCTCGGACTGAGGCCCTGTAGCCTCGGACTGAGGCCCTGTAGCCTCGGCCAGAGGCCCTGTAGCCTCGGACTGAGGCCCTGTAGCCTCGGACGGAGGCCCTGTAGCCTCGGACTGAGGCCCTGTAGCCTCGGCCAGAGGCCATGTGGCCTCGACCAGAAGCCCTGTGGCCTCGGACTGAGGCCCTGTAGCCTCGGACTGGGGCCCTGTAGCCTCGGCCTGAGGCCCTGTAGCCTCGGCCTGAGGCCCTGTAGCCTCGGCCAGAGGCCCTGTAGCCTCGGACTGAAACCCTGTAGCCTCGGACTGAGGCCCTGTAGCCTCGGACTGAGGCCCCGTAGCCTCGGACTTAGGCCCTGTAGCCTCGGACTGAGGCCCTGTAGCCTCGGACTGAGGCCCTGTAGCCTCGGACTGAGGCCCTGTAGCCTCGGACTGAGGCCCTGTAGCTTCGGCCAGAGGCCCTGTAGCCTCGGCCAGAGGCCATGTAGCCTCTGTCCGAGATAACATATTTAAAGTTAACCATAAAACTGCGGTCGGCACGACACGGCCGCCTGAAACGTGCGTTTGATTTGATAAAGCGTTAAATGACCTCGCAGAAAATTAATTGACAGTCGTCGTCATTAGTGAAGCGCTGCCTCATGCACACGAGCCATCCTTCCTTACGGCAGATGGGAAAGTGAAAGCTAGCGGGGCATCTCTCACGTATCAACAATAAGCCTCTTTGCCACTGACGAAAATTACATTTTTTAATTTATGATTCTTTATGGCAGTAATTTTTCATTTTCACTTCACTAAATTTCACTATCGTGGTAGGTGACATTAATTTAGGGTGTTGCATGGGGTGATATATTATTTCGAGAGTAGTTAAAAAAAGATGCGTGCAAAATACCTTTAACTACGCACGAGTGAATATTTTATAGAGCTCTGGCAAGCAATAATGGGGAGAAATTTCAATAAAGTTATTTTGGAGTTCAGCACTCTGTAGATAAGCAATATGTTCCACGAAAGAATTATGTTGTGTATTTTTTGGACAGCCTACTATTTTTCATGATAGTTGTCTATTAATTTTCTGATTTCATACATTCATTACAGACCATGGTACAATGTATGGTAAAAATCGTTAAAGACAGATCCTCCTCATTGGAAAATTTGAAACCTTACTCATATTATGCCTACGAAATTGAAACGGAAAAGTTTTGATGCCCATCAGTGATGAGGCTGAATCTTGTGATGCGAGTGACGTTCATTTTCTTGACAGGCGTCGTGGTTACGGGCGTGCTGCTGCTGTTGCTACCAGGTCAGTCGCATCTCCGATTAGTTTAACGTGCAAATATCTTCTGATGTATTCATATTTTCAGGCAAAATTTTTCGGAATGTGAATTATTGTAAACACAGAAGACGTTAATATTTGTTAGCGAGTTGAAGTCGAGCACCAAAAATAATCCTCGATACACTAAGTGCAGATTAAGCATATCAACTTTGAATTTAATTTTGTTTAAGAATAACGTCTTTACTTTTATTTATTTTCAATTAATTTCTAAGGTTTTTCCCTTCATGATTAGGATACGATGCGCTAGGTAATTAACCTTAGAAATCTTACCATAATGTAACGAAAACTTGACTATTTAGTCAAGCTCATCCTGATGAACACGTTGCTTTCTTAACATTTAACAAATTGTTTTCTTAGTCCTTAAAATTGTGCTGAATATGCAGATACCGTCTGGTTAACACGTCCGTTTCGTTACTTTCTAGACAGCGATATTGTATACGCTAACGTAACGACATTAAAGAATTCCATTTCCATTATTTGATTCCAGTCACATGATTTGCAATTCACACTTTATGCTCGTTTATAAAACTGAATGGAGTTTAGCTTACTTTAAAAACCGTCAATTTTTAGCTGATTTGTGATGACAATTCCTGCTCACCGTGAGACCCGTGCTGTGAAGGGTATTCGAAGGGGCCAGTGGGTAGTTAGGTGGTCGTTTGGTCCGCGCAACATCGGAGGTTCCGAGCATCCAGCATCGCTTTAGTGTCCCTTCTCTTCAGCGTAAGAGCGCGGCGAGAGTAGAACTATTCTTCCTAAAGCTGCAGGCGATTTGTTTGAATGGATTTTCAAAGATTGTTCGACAAAGCCGACGAGTCAAGTCGACAAAGCCGACGAGTCGAGTTGCGCAACTATAGGCAGCCAGAAAAAAAATGTGATTATGAAAAATACAATGTTAAACTGAAAATTGGCAATGAAAATTTGGATAAGTAGCGGAATAATCTTAAATGTTGTAGAACTATAGATTCGTAGTTTGAAAATATAATGTTAAAGAAGTGAAACTTCTGCAAACTCGTTACGGTTTCGCATGTTTTTAATATCACGCCTGAATACGAATAGTTCGGCGAGAATGCAAATAGTTTAGCTTGTAGGAGGCTATATATAGTAAAACGCACACATTGCCAGCTTCTTCCATTAATTTTTCCCTTCAAAAAAAATTAAAAAGTCGCGTAGAATCTCAACTTGGCGTCGTAAGAGTGTGCTTCAAATCGCAATATAGACAATCACGGAACTTGCGCTCACACGACTGTACAATTAATTTCATGATAAAGATATAAGTCATCATCATAGACCATCGTCAGAAACTCTGAGCGCTCGATAATCCAAAGGATCAAACTAAAAGTCAATTACAGAGTCTTAGTTTGAGAATTTTTTTTATTCTATCCGAACTAAATCCTTTCTCCTGCCAAAAGTTGTGAAAATTTACCTACTTAACCCTGCAGTGTATGGTAACGCACAAAACTGACCATATCGGTCACCTTTTTATTGGTTTAGTTAGGGTCTATTTTCGTAGGCGTGGATTTCATATGTAATCCAACCGACGTCTGTAGGGTTAAACATTACAGTTTTTCAATGAAGAATGTTAAGTTCAACTTCCCAAAATGTCTCTACTTTTCTCTGCTTCCAACCGTAAAAAATTTCTGGTATTTTACAGGGTTTTTCAGAATTTCGACGGAACTGAAACCTAATTCTCAGAGCCAAGTCTTTTCAAATTCAGCCTTCAATTCTCTGAACGTGGATTATGACTCAAAAGGTAACGGTGGATATAGTGCATATGCTGTCTATCATCGAATTGAAAGAGCACAAATTTGACCCTAAATACCACAAAACTGACAGAAATACTTTTTCTAAACTGAATTATCAAGTGTGTTCTCATTATAACTCTCCAGAATATCTCATTCTAACTCTCTAAAAACAAATTTTACGATAATATAATTGTTTGCCAGAATCACTTCCGCCTGGAACCTTACATCAGAAAATCAGAATATTGTGCTTGGTCGTGTCGCACCCAGGCCAGCACACAACACAGGCGAAGGCTGTACACTTCACGTGGTCTCAGCGATGCACCCAAACTTTCTTCATCACAAACCTGGAGCCTCTCACCACCGATGACGATTACCTGAGCGCTGTGTGCGGCATCCTCGCGGTAGCCGGAAATATTGGAGATAAACTCCAGCAGTTCAAGGCAGAATATTGTGTACAAGACGACACCACGACACCATCGGCCGAGAGCACTTCATCCCTGTCACCCAGCGAGTCGCCCGTGCCAGATATGCGCGACTATCCAGAATGGGTGGAATGGTTCACGCCGTCTCTTCCTATGCTCTTCGTACCTCAGACGGATCCTGGCAGACTTGGGCTTTGGAATAAGACGAAAGTGTGTGCATATTCATAATATTTCGTCATTGATAAGACGTTTCGTATTATTAAGGAATATTAAGTCTAATTATAGAAGCTGTGTTGTATACTTTGAAAGACACGTATAAGCGTATTTTTTTATGCATTTCAATGGATCTTGAGTAATTTTCACGCGCAAGTTATTCAATTTAACTAATTTTTATGACATGTTAAATATTTGTCTTAGCATTGCCTTGTTAATGTTCTTCTTACGTTCATAGTTCGCTTACCTGCACGCCTACCAGCATTTCTTGACCGACTTCGACTGGTTCCTCAAGGCTGACGACGACACTTACTTCATCATGGAAAACCTCAGAAGTTTGCTGCAGCTCCACGAGCCTACCGAGCCTGTCTACTTCGGTTGCAATTTCAGAAAGACCGACAATTTGGTCAGTAATTCTGTAGTGTAATGAAGCTATCGAATAACACTAAGTAATAATAACAATGTATAAGCAGTAGTCGCAAAGACTTCAGAGCCAAATTCTGGCGAACCTCATCAAACGTTGACGAAAATTGAATAACCATTGATTGAAGGTGGCTGTAACATGTATTCGTCAACTCGTCTAAGCGCGTCATTTTTAATAAATTAATAATTTAATAATAAATTTAATAAAATTGATAAAATAATAAATTTTATTTTGTAAGGAATAAGTTATTACTTTACCAGGGCTATATGAGCGGCGGAGCGGGGTACGTTCTCAGCCGCGCAGCCCTTGAAGCCTTCGCTGCCGTGGTCCAGGCGAACGCATCTCTGCTGGACAACACTTGGCCCGAGGACCTCAACATGGGTGATTTTATTAAGCTATTCATTCATAACTCCATATATTGTAAATTTTGGCTACACACCAATCAGACTTGCTCTATTGTAATGTGCATTATTGCACACTGAAAAATATGAGTGAGCTAGACATCGTCTAACTGGCGATGTCAGTAATTTTGCCCTTGGGTAGACCATCCTCACCTAGTTTGGCTGGCCAAAAAAGAGGTCTCTGTGTGACGTCCGTCCTCGGCTCGTATTGTGTTAAAGAGGAGTCACTATTTGCGCAATGTTACCTATTAATTTTTTTAGTTCGGCTAACGCGGCTCATCGTATTACGTAATCTTGATGAAAAATAAGGATGAATCCATCCTATACACTCGAGCAGGCCTAACGCTGGAAGAGGCAGGCGTCACGCCAGGCGAGTCCCGCGACGTAGAAGGGCGGCCGCGGTTCTTCCCTCTGTCTGCTCGTTCCCTCGCCCACCCTCAGGACGGCAGCGTGCCTGACTGGTACTGGCAGCTCACGGCGTATGCTCACCACACGGTCAGTAATGCAACTTACGTCTATGCTTCGTAACAATATTTAGTATAATTCTTTCTTCTTGTGAAGATCGCGGCAGAAAATAACTTAATCGCAATTTAATAATTGAAATTCAGGTAAAGAATATGCAGGAAATGTTTATCAGTACAATGCGATGGCTCGATTTGATGTCACAATCTGAAGTGAATTATCTTGACTGTTATATTGTACCCCTGATGAGTGCGCGGCAGTGTTAAGACAAGCATTCATCACACGACTCAATTTTAATTGAAAATTTACAAATATTTTATAGTTATTTACATCATCGTACCCCGCTCCATTACAAAATATTTTTGCTTCTGATTGTTCCGTGGGTCGTTAGGTGGCCCGGAATCATCTCAACATTAGTAATTATTTGATGTACTGTTCATTGTATTTAGGCTGAATGCCTCCCTTTGCCGTTAAATATAATTTCCCTTGGAGATAGTGTGAGTTGAATTGTGTTGAATTTTGCACGAGTGTGTTGAAGTTGAAGTCGTGCGCAGGGCCCGCAGTGCTGCAGTCCCTCGGCCATATCCTTCCACTACATGACGGACGCTGACATGTACTTCACTGAGCTGCTGCTGTACAATGTACGTCTCAGTCGTGTGTGAGGTGCGACATATCATCCTGCAGATGATGGTGGATGATTCGGTACTTTGCTATCATCAGGCAGATGGTGAATGATTCAGATCTTTGCTATCATCACACAGGTCATGGTGGATGATTCAGATCTTTGCTATCATCACAGAGTTCATGGTGTATCATTTATTTTTTTTCTATCATCACTCCTCAAATGATGGAATGCCACCAGCTCCGGATTGCCCTTACGCGCGAAAGTTTACTACATGACACGAATTCCGTGAAAGTTCTAAAGCGGTTCAGAAAATAAAGTTCTAACGTCAGATAGTTCCTGTCGTTGGCAGTGATTTTTTTTCGACGGCTTTATTGGAACAAAATGAACGAATAAATACACGATGCGTTAATGGTACAAAGGACCAATAATGCTTCCGAAATTAATAAGTGTGAGATTCCATGAAAAATGTGAAGAACCTCACATTTGAAAACGCTTACCCTTTCTGATCTTATTCGTCCGAAAATAACTATGGATTCCAGTATCTAGGTTTTGAAAAATAATCACATAATCATTTACGAAGCGTTATTGTTGATGCGTGAATACTAAGCTTAAGTACCTGATAAGGTGCCATTTATTAGTCATATAATTAATAAAGATATATATTCTTTAACGATTCTTCAATAAGTCCCATTGTCAACCGAAATTGCCGCACTTCACTAGTTTTCCTACACAAATAAAAATTTCACAGTGCCATGAACAACGCGCCCGTCACCTCCAATGCATCGCAACTTTGTACGCAAGACGAAAAAAAAGAACGTCTTACTTCAATTCATTTTTACTGATAATAAAAAGTATACATGTATTTTTAACAATAGATGAACCCAATTGGAACTGCGATGCCGTAAGAAATAAGTGCCATATTTTTTTCCATATTGCAGTATCTAGTATTAAATAAGCTTGCTGCCACCATGAAGCGCATATAATGACTAGTATATCGGCCTAAATTGTTAGCGTAATGTATTGTTTTAAAAATAAGCACAGAAGTAACTAACAGATCTTAGGGAAAAAAAACTACCCTGACACCCTTCCAGAAATTCACAATTAACGACATCCCTTGAACGTAAGACTAGACATCCATGATGGACAGCGTACAATCATGGTTGAACTAGTATATAGTTCAACCATTGCGTATAATAGCCCGTACTATCTTCGGATGCTCGTCGACCAAGGCTGTATTTCGAATATGGCGTCAACTTTTTACACCTTCAGTAATTAACAATTATGAGAATTCACTCATGATATAAACGCTCTAAAAAATAGTAACAAGTTTGTAATGTTATCCTCTTCTACTAAAAGAAGCAGAGAAAACCAGACCAATGTATTGATAGTTTCTAAGATTTCATTCAAGTCCTGAGAACTGTCACGTCATATCTTCAACAGAATATCTGCAAGACAGTTTACAGTTTACAAATATTAACAAGTGCCAATGCGCAGAAAATACACCCAAACCAAAAGTTCGAATTTTTCTATTAATTGAAAACACTGCATGAGATCCACTCTTTTGAACATCCAAGTACTTACCAGCGTTGGTTTTTACATCCACGATCTCAGTAACATAGTTTGAATATCCAGGTTCTTAGTAACATATTTTTTATATCCAGGTTCTTAGTAACGTAGTTTCGATATCCAAGTTCTTAGCAACGTTCTGGATATCCAGGTTCTTAGTAACGTTGTTTTGAACATGCAATTTCTTAGTAACGTTAGTTCAGACGTTAACGTTCATAGAATCGTTTGTTTGTTGGACAGCGTAGGTCATCGATGGTCACATGAAAATAACGGCTTAAGCGCTTCAATGGCCCTACACAGCAGAGAATGAGTCGTTTACTTCGAAGGTAAGGCGTTATCTATCCAATATTCAGTAACAGGCCTTTGGAAGCAAGTACGGGATGTGACCTAAAGCAATGTAACAAAATTTATAAGAAAATCAAGAAATTACGGAACCTGGAACGGTGTAATAGAGCTAATGAATAAAAATCCATTACATTGAGGTAGCAAATGATGGCTAAGATGGTTTATACTTTATATAAACGTAAAATGGCAGAGCCTAAAACCTATTTGTATTATGCGCAAACTAGCCTTCGTCCAACAGTTGTGGACGCTTGTCGGTGTCAAATCTAGCATCGATCTATGTTACCAGCTTCATAAATGACAAAAATTTGGCACCAATAAGAAGCAATCCAACAAATACGAAATACATCAAATTAACCACGATTCCGAAGAACGTAAGAGAGCAACTCACGACTCAAGGGCAGTTCTGCCTGATTTACGTGCCTTGTTGTCCCTTCCATGTCGTCAACGTAAGTTGAAATTATCACATTAAATACTTTCATTAATTTCTAAATCCCTATTACCCAGAAAAAAGTTGAAAATTACACTCAGAGGTAAATAACATCCACTTTGGTGACGCCGGCACTAGAGCGAAAATAAAAAAAATTGTTTGGGATCGTATCCTTCATGCCAGGTAGCACATTAAATAACATAGCCGTCACATACTACGACATGAGTCAAGCTTATGCATCCCCTCCTCATACGAAGCTAATTAACAACGCTGACATGAGACGCTACACTGTAGACCAGACTAGATTTTCTATGGATATATCATCTTAGCAGTAAGATAATACACTCAACACAGCACGGACCAAACAACACACTGGATATACAATATAATCAAGACACGCTAATTCCTCTTAATTAAAATTGATGGCAATGGAATGTGTTTTACGTGACCTAAGTAACAACTCTGATAACAAAAAAGATTAGGTAAAAATTTTCAATTTCGTCTTAGACAAAAAATATAATTATTTGCACATGTCCTTTGAAGAAACCCAATTTAACCTCATACCAAGACTACTCGCAGCGACGGTGCAAGAGCAGAAGTAAGTGTAATGTGATGGTATGAAGACAGTGTTCTATAGTGACTATATTAACCGTTCAAGATTCTCGGCTATGGACTTGACGAGCGGCTGAAACGAGTGCATAAATTCAGCGAGCCTGCTCGCCACTTCCACCTGAAAATTCATTACCTCAAAAATAGGAAATTCAGCGGTTGCAATCAAGATGTTGTCTCGCATATGTCAATAGGACGCACATGAAAATAAACTAGCGCAGATAAATACTGACGATCGTTACCTGGAACATGTGATGATAACTAGTGCGTAAAGACTTCGTTTCATATAAGAAATCAAGAAATGAAATTAAGATATTAATTTTTCCATACCTACCATAATAATTGTAATATAATAAGAAGTAGCTTCGTCGCCTGACGCATCAATTGATTAATTTTAAATTAATTTCAAGACGAAACGCTTATCGGACAAGCGTTTTGTTCGCGAGAAAAAAAGCAGACCTAAACGCCCGGCAACATGCCAACACGTCATGCATTGGTCGCAAGGAAAAATATCAAAGTTTTCATAGCTTAAGGAACGAAACAATTAATAACAAGACCTGCTCAAATTACACGCTAACCTCGTAGATTACAAATTACTATAATACTTTCATGATAGTTGCCCTAGTTGAACATATAGTTAGCACGTGGATCGAAGCTTTTATTCAATGAACTAACTCTTGCTGCAAGGCTTGCAAATTAGGAGCTTCAATTTTCTATAACGTTTCTTGTTTCTTTGACCACTTTCGTACATAAATTTTAATCAGCTAAGTGCACATTAAATTTGGCAACTATCAGAATACCTACGAGATAAATTTCACAGAAATATTACCAAAATGACTAGGGAAAAATGACACACAACTGCAAGTGCCACTAAGGGGAGCTGTGCATTCTAGTCAGCCGCCTGGCTGGCTAAGTTCCTGGGAGGTGGAGGGGGCGGGTAGCTGGGGGGCGGCTGGGAGAAGGGGGACTCGACGGCATCTTGGAGGGGAGCATAGCCGGGAGTGGAGAGCTCCGGGGACCACGTCCCAGCCGAGTCTTTGGAGGCGCTCCGGCTGAGCCCGGCCTCCTGACGAGGGTCTCGTCTGCTCGAGTTCTCGCTGGAGCCGCTGCCCTCGCAGGAGTTACTGTTGCTGCTCCCCTCGCTGGATCCGTCCTCGGCAGGCGGGAGGATAACGGTCTCTGCTCTACCGCGGGCCTCAGCGCGGGACTTGACAGGTACGAAGCAAGCGGCGGCACTGCGGCCCGCAGGATGGTTACGAGTGGCTAAAGGGAGACTTGAGGGCCTCGTAGGGGACTTGGAGGGACTTCGGGAGTGCATGCCTGAGGAGCTGCTCGGAGAAGTGCCACAAGATGTTGGGTTTAACCTGCAGCCCAGCGACATTGCGTCTTTCGCTGTGCAGTTTCTGTCATGCTTTGAATCCTGGGAGACAATGGTTACTGCTGATTCCATTACTTTAGTTTCACTAGAAACGTTGCTTCTTTCTGGCCTGATTTGCAAATTCTCAGCGGCTGTGATCATCGTATCAATCTTTGAAAGCAAAGCCTCGGAAGAATATGGCGCTGACTCCTTCAGATCATGGCTAGTGCACGACGGCCGCGAAGACACAACTACTGCTGCTACATGTTCGCCCTCAGTACAACGAGAAGTGTTCGCACTAGGATCTGGTGCAGACATAGGAGCGGCACCAGCGACAGTCGATGATGTGACGGCAGGCGATGCGTCAGGTTTGTCAGCAGCAGCTGCTGAGCTGTCGGGATCAGCTGCGGAGCTGTCAGCAGCATCTGCAGTCTCGCAGCTCTCGCCCCCAATATTTGCTTCTTGCAGGGGCGTCAGGAAAGGCGTGGACGAGGACACAGCCAAGTTGCTGGCGTCAGGAAGGTCCTCCTCCAACATCAAGCCGGCGATGGCGTCGTCACTCAACATCTCAATGCTGCAAGCCGTAATAATATTACATTAAATGTTCTTGAAAAGATTTTAACGTCGGATAAAATACAAGAGGTTACAGTAGTTCATAAGTAGAGGGTACTATGACCTAATTTTTATTTGATTGGTTTACTGTTCGAAACACCAGGCAGAAATTCAACTATTAGAAACACCTGACGGGACACAAGGGAGGTAATATAAAGGAGATTAGAACTCACCTGGCGAGGCTCTCCGAGTCTGAGATCACGGCGTCGTCGACGAGGGAGAGCGCCACGCCTGACGCGTCCAGGGGCGGCGCCCCCACGAGCTGCCAGCCTGACAACTCCCCGCCCAGGCTGCTGCAGACGTGTGTGCACAGCTGCTGTGCCTGCTGCTGTGGTTGCGCAGGCTGTGACTGCTCAGGCTGCGGTAGCTGTTGCTCTGGTTGGTGTTGTGGATGGTTTTGTAGCTGTTGCTGGTTCCTTAACTCCGATAACGATGCTAGAGCCTGAACAGATGTACGAATAAATGAATTAAATAACACCATGTCGAATGTGATACACACGGCCCAGATTTCGATTCAATCAGAACTTT
Organism: Hyalella azteca; assembly: GCF_000764305.2. NCBI lineage: Eukaryota > Metazoa > Arthropoda > Malacostraca > Amphipoda > Hyalellidae > Hyalella > Hyalella azteca. The sequence goes on from NW_025937069.1 coordinate 210,765, forward strand.
ATGCAAAATGATTTAAGCAATGCTAAAAAAAATTGGAATAACAGTTCCAGGCATTATCTGAATAAATTTCTAACAGCACCACTAGCAATATATCAACGAAAATTCCATAAAAAGGATTTAATCTAACAAAAATCTCATCACAACTAAAAATCTCTGCAATAAGGCTCACCACTTGGGGTTCGACAGTCTGGTCACAACGTTCCTCTTCGCCGAATCTGAGGTCAGAAGATGTCTCGGTCGAACCAAGCTCATCAGCTGGGAAACTTTTCCCAACCGCTTCAAGTCCACAAACTGTTTTTTCTTGGCAGATATTTTTCTGAAAAGCCATTGAAGATGTAGAAACTGAGCCACCATCCTCAGTGGTTGCGGCAGTCAGGTTGATAGCCGAAGAGGAAGACGTAGATGTCTCTCTAGTATCGTGGGCATCAGTTGAGGTAACCGGCGCGTGGAGGGCGGCAGCGTCGTGCTTGTTGGTGACGCCCCTGGAGAGCAGTAAACTGCGCTCCCTGGAACAAGGGGAGGGAGACTCGGCGCCAACACCCACACCTCGTACGCCCAACACCTGCGCGCTCGCACGTCTCTGTAACACGTCAGTAATGATAAGGTCCCTAGCATGTGAAGCTACTGTACCTAACCTCCCATCTTCATTCGAAAGGAAGTTTATGTGTTACATAGCAAGCAGATCATGCATGATCTCGCTCTAATTACTGTTCTCTTCAACTTCGTACCTGCTCCGCCTTGTGTATCTGCTGCGAGATATCCACTCTTGATAAAGCCTGTCTCGCCCCACCTTGTGTATTTGTTCCGAGATATCCACTCTTAATAAAGCCTGTCTCGCCCCACCTGGTGTATTTGTTCCGAGATATCCACTCTTAATAAAGCCTGTCTCGCCCCACCTTGTGTATTTGTTCCGAGATGTTCACTCTTAATAAAGCCTGTCTCGCCCCACCTTGTGAATTTGTTCCGAGATATTCACTCTTAATAATTCACTCTCAATAAAGCCTGTCTCGCCCCACCTTGTGTATTTGTTCCGAGATGTTCTCGAGCATGGCCAGGGCGGAGGCGTACGTATCTTTGGCGTCGCTAACTTCTCGCTCGAGCTGCCGCACGCGCTGCTTCTGCCACTCCAGCTGCTGGTTCACTTGAGATTTGGCCTCAAAATATGGTCTGAAAAACAAGTGCATATGCTGGTAAAAATATTATCAACGCAGAGCAAATGATTAAATACCGCAGAGCAAATAAATAAATATAAGGCCGGGCAAATGTTTATAATTAATGTGTTTGTTGGGCTGGTTTTAAAAATGAAATGAGAAGATTCATAATGATTTCTATTGTACGAAGAATGTAAATATTCATTACTGGAGCCAAATTAAATATCAAATGTCACTAGCAATTTATACTGAAGCAAGCAAATGCGCAAAATATCAGTACATGAAAATGCAAAAAAAAACGTATCATCAGGAAGCACAAATATAAATTGCAGAAAATTTGGAACATAGAACGTATCTATAAATTCAATAAATAATACGTACAATAGGATGCACATGAATTAAAACACACTTCAAACGTCAATCCAAACAAAACCATTGGACTGTGCAAATCATTAATAAAAATTCATGCAAATGCACAAGTGTAGATACAGTCAACTTCTCACTGCGTGTAAAAAATTAATTTCTTCGGAAATAGCAAAGATGCACTCTGGCTCAGTCCAGCCACAATTGAATTAACATCGTCATTAATTTTATAACACATTTCGTGAAATTACGAGGCAAATCCACTGGATTACTTCGAGACTCCACAACAAAGAAGGCCTTGGAGCACTCGTCACGAGACTGACGAAGCAAGCAACCAAAATGTGATGCGCCAGTCAAGACGAGCGCACCATCGGTATGCTAACCGAACACGTTTTAATTTCATTGATGTTTTGTATTTTTATTGATAATGTGATTTTGATCATTTGGGTACGTTTCGTTCCCACGTAGGTACGCGAGTTACGTGTTAAGTACTTTGATGTTCATGAAAGGAACAGCATGACCGCAGGGAAATTTACTCACAAAAGGTGCAGTTGTTGCAGACGCACCAGACTACTGATTTGCAAGAGGCTGCGACGGGTGTTCAAACTAGGACAGGGGAAAGAAAAACGAAACACGTAATAAGAAGCAGCAACTCAACGTGAAAAACGGTGATTTGTCAGCGTCACATTTATGAGAAGAACTGGAGGCAGGCACAGAGTCATGTTTACTGGGAATCACTGAGAGGTTAAAACGACGAATGATAGAACTACTTTTTGACATGTAGGTCAATCCTGACACCTCTAAATAGCAAGACACTAAAACTAACAGAAAATTGGAACATATAGGCAACTGGAAGCTTGGTCTTAGACGTCTCCTTTTCAATTAATATAGGTACGATACTGAACATTGCTACGAGGTTGACCATACTGATATATCAGCCTGACACAGCACTGATAAAACAGGAACTGGTTAAGGGCATGCAGAACATTGAGTGTGTAAATTCGGGAACTCAAGTCATACGTACTTGCATTCAAAAATAGAACTCTTTCCAAATAATATGATCTAATATGAAGAATGTTTCCATGCGCTAGGAAAAATTACAATAAAAGAAAATAAGCTAATAAAAATAAGATTAAGATAATTATATGTAGACAAAGCAATTTTTTAATGGGGGCAAAAAAGCAATTTTTTTATTCGAAGCAATGTTTTTAATGAGACTTGCAAAGTAAAGCAAACAGGCGATAGCGTCGCATCAATTTCCTCAACTTCCCACGTAGTTTATTATGAACAAAAATTTCTTACTTATCTCCTATTCTGTCAGATTGTTATAGCCAATCGTGTACTCACCAGTTATCTGAAATTTTATAATAGCATGGGTAATAGCCTAAAACACAAACACACGCTGAAATTTATCAATACAGATTATTTAAACAAAATTTGTAGTGAAAGCGATATTCTCACTACCGCATGTCCACGATAGATAAACGATCATTGGACAGATTCAAACGATATTCAGTGAAGGTGCATCACAAAAAAATAAATAAGTAAACAAAATAAACAAAATATATGAAGGAAAATTTTTTTCTAAATTACGGTATAGGCTGAAATTCGATCATTATAAACGTGATTAAACTAAACAACACATTTCCATGAAGAAATATGAAATTTTCACTGCACACGTGACAAACAATGACAATAGCAAGCATGTTTACTTTAAAAACACTAACATACATAAAACTAAATGGAACATTAACTGGCCACCTCATTCACTAACCCAGAATCTCAAACGTGGCCATGTTCCTGAAGAGAAACATGCCCATTTTCAAGAAATAAAAAAAACATACAAATAAAGCTAAGGGAAAAAACTTCAACAAAGGAATAAATCTGATTTGCGCTTTAGGATGAGCTTGGACATAGTAAAAAAATATAACTCAGTACTCACTGCAGTGAGTGACAGAGAGCGCATTTTCTCGTCGACAAAAACGTGAAGTCACGGACGGACAGACGGACGGACGGACATGGCGAGCACAATAGCGCATTTTGTCCATAAATGAGAAAATGCGCTAAAAATTGATGATCAACAGATTTGTATTATAAAACTCATTGTAATCGTGAAGTGCAACAAAATCATGAAGTGCAACAAAAAATCAATTCAGAAAGAAGAGTTAGAATTCAGAAAGAAGAGTTAGTTTCATACCTCGAGCGAGCGATGGCACGCTTGAGCTGCACCTGGAGCTGCTGTACACGCGCCTCGGTTTCCTCATAGCGCAGCAGCGACTGTTGGTGCGCCAGCCCGCACTCGTGCTTAGACTTCTCAGCAGCATTCACCTGCAAACAAACACACATTAAACTTTGAAAGTCAATGGAAAATTGCTAAACCATATAACACAGGCTTGGACTTACTTGCAAAACTACAACATACATGACCCTTAGAAGTTAATACGCATTAGTTCATTTGATGCTTTGAATTAGTACGGTACACACATAAACAAACTAAAAAGATGTAATTTACCGTCAATGCCGATTAGGTAATGTTGCATAAGCACTCAATTCGCCGGCCTCCAATAGAAATGACTTTTTTTCATGAACAGAACTGAAATCTTCCTAGCATGATCAAAACAGCTTTGTAGGCTACATACATATGGTAATCGAACCTACAAATCCTAGTTCGGACCAGTATTATAAAGTAGTTTTTTAGAGATGAGTGGCGAGATAAGTGCAGTACCAGCTGAGAGGTGACTTTTGCGTCATTGAAGGTAGGTTAATGCGAGTGCTTGCTTGCATTTTAACAAAAAGTTCGTAACAACAACAAAATAGGAACAGAAGATGAGGAACAAAAAACAGAAGACGAGATCAGCGATTGGCATCGCATCTCTTTGTTAGCAATAAAACAAATAATCTATTAGCCATATATGTTCCCAGATATTTATGTAAATAGAATAGCATATGAAAAGCTGAACTTCAGTTAAATCGAATAAACTATTACTATTAGCTAATGATAATTTTGAAAGTGTTGAAAAGTAAGGCTAGGGTTATTCACTGAAAACTATGCATGAATGTACTTTAGCCGAGGCATGATTGAGCATCTCTTGCCAAGTGTGGTCGAAGGCAGCACCAGACTGCATGAGTCCTTCTTCTGCCAAGAAGACCATCTCACGGGCAGCATTGTGTTCACTAACAGACCTCTCATACTGCACGCAGGCACACTGCATCTCTTGCATTGCCTGCAAACATTCAACTTTGAACAAAATTACTATCAAAGCCCTATTTAAAATTTCACATATGAAAAGATTAGGTAGCATAAAAGCCACAAAACAAGACAAAATAGATTGCTAACATATAAATTCATCTTGTTAATTTAGGACTGACCATTACCATTATACTGTGCAGTTCGTAAAAAAATGTAAGATGAAATCTGGTATTTTATTTTCCTAATTATCATCCCTCATCTCAAACTGAACCTATAGCTAGCAGCTTAATGGTGAACATATTGGAAGTCTATTCTGCAAACTACAACCATCTCATACTGGTACCCTATCACAAAAATTAATCAAATCATGGCCAATAAAAACAGTAAAAATGGAAAAAAAATCAATATTCAATGAGTTTTAGTCTTTTCTCACCTGCTTAGCTTTTATTCTGGCATCATAATAAGGGCGAGCTTGCTGCACACACTTGCCTAACTTCTTGCTTAGCAGGTCTATTCGCTGAGTGGAATCGGCCAGCAGCTGACGAAAGACCATCCGAGCTTCCTGTCAACATTAACAACAAGTTAGAGCATAAGTACAAGCAAAATCAGTAACAAATTTATTAAAGTAATGGATGGAGAGTATACATAAATGTTACAGCAAGTTATAGTTAGAGCACAGCAGAATGGATGTTGCAATTCATCAGTAAAAACAAACTGAACCACATCAATAAAATAAAACAGAAGATGATTTTTTTCAACTCACATCCAGCTCCACTTCCAATTTATTGATTGTGTCAGTTGAGCTATTGAGACGTTCCAACTCAACCTGAAAAAAATACAGTTTTAACTGTAACAAGATTCAATATAAGTGGTTTTATAACTTGAAGGAGACTGCATGAGTCCAGCAAATTATCAAAAACATTCAAGTTTACTCAAGATATTCATATATTCAGCATCATTAAATATTCAAAAATATTAGATTTGGAAATAACAGAAGACATAACTCGTACAAATGATAATATAATATTAAATACCGTACATATTGAATGCCAAAATTTATCTGATGCTTCAGTGATAATATAACAGATTTCTTTCCTAAGGACTCTAATTCAAAGTAAAACATACATGCCTGATATTATTCACAGAAATACTGAACAATTACTTTTCAAATCTCTTCAGAGTATGAAACAAATCACATACCTGGATGCGAGGATCAGGAGAGTCTTCGCTGATGGTGCGAGCAAGAGCTGCAGCATACGGTATAGCAGTGGGAGGACTGGTGTCTAAATTTACTGTAACAAGTCTGCTGCTCTCACATAAACTTTCTGCACTTGGTGGTGTTGCCAAAGACATTGTCCTAAAATTAAAGAAGACTTAGTCTAAAATATAATACAGAACTTTCAATCATGCATTTCTCCAAAAGGTGAAAAGATTCAAGTTAAATGATGGTCAAATGAAACTTAATTTGAATCAAATCAAATTAATTCCTTCAGAAAAACAAAAAAATTATGGACATAAATTCATGATAAAGGTATGCACAGTCAGGATTTTGCATAAGTTTCCAGATAGAGCATGTAAGGAAAACTTATAATGAATTGGCTATTGCTGCAAACTTCAAAAGCTAGCTCCATCCAAAAGGTCATACTTCTAAGTCTAGTCTACTGCACACAAGGTGTTGGTGTTCAATAGAAACGATTCATGCTATGAAGAAAACTGAACCATAATTTTCTAACAAGGATGAAATGGCTTCAAAGTTATTTTGAGATAACCATACTTTACAAATTGCAATTTAGACCCCCACATTCAAATAATTTTTGACAAGCAGCAAGGAAAGAACAGTATATATCTGATGTGTTGAGAAAAGTGGAGTTTGTGATGGAAATGTTGTGAGGCTCTGTCCCCATGTTGTGGTGGTTTCTTGATTAATGCACTGTGACTTGTATACCAAGTATATTCGACATCTACACATCATAAACTCTGCAAGTTAACCTGTTGTTCAAGTAAAAACTTTTAAGCTGAGCCAAAACACGGGTTCAAATTAACAACAATAATAGGTACATCTTCTGGTATCAAGATCATGAAGTAACATTCACTTTGTCCCACTGCTTTCATCTGACTTTGAGCTTATGATAGAAGTAGGAAAGCAGTAGGAAAATAGAATAGGAAGAAGTAGGAAAGTTTGAATAAAGTTCCTTCAAGCCTCTTCTGAAACAGTCACAAAAGCATTGCTTTTGTATCAGAAAGTCTGACTTTATATCTATTTCAACTTTTGTGCACTTCCATTGAAGAGTGCTATTTTGACATTGGTCTTGTTATGGGTAAAATGAAACAAAAAACGTTTAAAAACCACGTTTTCTTAACAGACGAAAAAGAAAAACATTTACTCTTACATAACATTTAAGTTATGTAAAATGTTACGTATGTAATGTTATGTAAGAGTAAATGTTTTTCTTTTTTGTCTGTTAAGAAAACGTGGTTTTTAAGTTTTTTTATTTGTTTTATTTCATTATTTTTATTTTTGTAAAAACCAGAAAAACGTGGTTTATAAAAATGATTTTTTATATGTATTTATTTATTTTCTACTTTTTAGTTTAGCAATTTTAGCAATTCAAATCAATTTCCAGGGTTGGCAAGTCTGGATGTTTGAGAAAAAAACTCGATTCCAAACCACGAATTTTTTTTTATTTTTTCTAAATTTTTTTTATTTATTATTTCTGATCATCAAATCTTGAATTGTTAGACAGCATAAGCATGCATGCCAAATTTCTAGTTTTTGGGATCTTCAGAAGTGCTCTAAATTAAGGTTTGAATTTTTGATGACAGACAGACAGACACGAAACAAAGCTAAGAATAACGTGGTAATAAGCATCAATTTTTGTCATCATTTTCGTCAGGATTTTTTAGAAAGTGTTGTGTGGATTTGTGAATGCAAGCATCTGGTCTTGTGTGCTGCCACAGCACAATTAAATTGTCTTCATCACTATTCCAATTCACTGTTGGAGTTGTAAGGTTGATAACATTCTTGCCTGAAAGCAGTGTCTTAAGTCTGGCAAAAATTCTCTCTTATTGCTATTTCTTTAATTGTCGAGTCCCTTTCCCTGTACTTGTTAAATTGATAGGATCAGTTGGTGAGGGGACCAGCTGGCAAGTTGTGGAGGTAATCTGAAGAATCATGGACCCTTGGACCCTGCAGGCTGCAGCTATGGGCTTGAGGCTGCAGTTGTTTATTTAAATAAATTAGGGTGGCATTCTAAATGCCTACCAAATGACCATGTGTCTATGTGATTGAGAAGCGTTGGGTTCAACAAAAATAGGAGCTTGTGCGGCGTGCGCTCCAATACAAGCAGGCTGGCAGCAGCAGCATCATGCTGGTTCAACCAGCAGCCTCAGGAGTGCAACCAGCCTGGTTGCACTCCTATTGTAGCAGCCAGTGGCATAGTGGCAAAGCAGAGAGTTTTTAGACTCTCCCTCAAGTTCATTTTTGAGTCCTATAAGTAGACCAGTAAAGTATCCTGGATACCTGCCTTATCATACATAAGAAATTGGTTTAAATCTTAAGTAAATGGGGAAATTAAAAAAACGGATTCTAAAAAATCTCTGGTTTGTCACTATGGCCCAGCGGGACAGGCACGGCCACGTTGTATCTGCTGCTGCTGACCTGCTTGTATTGGAGCACATGACCATCATGCTCCCCTGAGTCCCCCCCAGCTCCTGGAGTGAGTAGTGCTGAGCGCTCCGGGCCCGGCCATCCTGGTGGATCTAAATGACCAACCGTTTTCTAGAATTTGCCAACGTTTCCTAGATAAGCATATCCTTCACTGCAGAAATTGCTACATTGTCTGCATTTGAGCAGTTACTATGCAGGATATTCCCTGATTTCTCTCCACATATCAGCAGGGTTGATCATAACTATTTTTTTGGTAAATAATATCTACCACAAGGAGGCTGATCAAGGAATGTCAAGTTACTCAAGTATACCATTCAACTGATTCAAGGGAGAATAAAAATTAGGCTACAACCCGTTTATATCTCAAAGAAAGTGTAAAAGTTGCAGACTTGATGAACAATAATATTCAAAGTTTCTTAAAATTTCCTTTCATTATAACTAACTCTATTAATACAAATTTACATATTTCTTTGTTTCTGGTTGCCATTTATAAATAAATAGCTGGGTAAACATGGAAAAATCCATATTGCCATCTCATTTTCGAGTGGACTAAAGTCTATGCTAATTTGTGAAGAAACTCACAGTCATAAGGAAGAGCTAAGCCTGTTCAAAGCCTCGCGGTTCTCTATCTGATCCTTAAGCAGAGCAAAATTGAAGCAGTGAGTTGCTCGTTCGGGACCGCAAGGAGCTGTGAATATTCTGCGATATTAAGAATCGGCGACAGGCCTACGGCCTTAAAAACGCTGAAACCGCTATGTAATGTTATGTATTCACTTAGGGTCAGCCTGTCAGGTCGTCAGGGCCGTCAGGTCAGGCGACTCAACGCCCACGACTCACGCAACTGATGCTGTCGCTGTGAAGTTGTGAACTGCGAAGAATGTAAGAGAAAATAAATTGATGATAGATAAGTAATTTATCTATCAAAACTCAATCTTCAAATCATTCATGTTGTTGTTTATTTGTTTATTGAGGATGTGGGGTTGTCCCCCATGTCCCTCACGGCTCAAATTTTCACTAAGTCTTTACTTTTTATTTAATTTTATGGGAGTACTAGAGAGTAGAGACTGCACCATGAGGTAAGTACTAAATAAGGTTTAATTTGTGCTAACCACTCTGAAAATCTCTGGAAAGAAAAGAAACACACATGAGACAGGAGTCAGTGGTGGGAATTCTCCTACAGACATTTCCTCCACTGATGGTCCATCAGAGAATGACAAGTCCGGCAATGGCAACTCATCATCAAGAGCATCATCAAAAATTTCAGCTACAACACCAGCACCATTTTGATTCCACCCTTCAGAATTGCATAGGCCTGCTCTATTTCCAGAGGAGACACCCTCCATTGTTATTATGTTTGTTTATTGTGGCCCTATGGGCCACCATAGTGACAAAGCACAGATTTTTTAGAATCAGTTCATTTTTAATTTCCTCATTTACTTCAGATTTATACCAATTTCTTATGTATAATAATGCTCGTATCCAGGATACTTTACTGGTCTACTTATAGGACTCAAAAATGAACTTGAGGGAGAGTCTAAAAAACTCTCATTTAAACCAATTTCTTAAGTATGATAATGCTGGTATCCAGGATACTTTACTGGTCTACTTATAGGACTCAAAAATGAACTTGAGGGAGAGTCTAAAAAACTCTCTGCTTTGCCACTATGCATGATACTTTACTGGTCTACTTATAGGACTCAAAAATGAACTTGAGGGAGAGTCTAAAAAACTCTCTGCTTTGCCACTATGTGGGCCACAAAAAAAAAAAACACAATAAAATAAAAATATATTTGAGAAAATGATGCTATACCAGATGGAATCCTAATGACCGTAATTTTTATCAAAATACTTACTATTTGCTTCTAGCAAAAACGAAAAGATAGTCGATTGTTCAATGCTCATACACACGTCCGTAGTCGACCGCAGCTCGAACCGGAATCCAAATCATTCATCTTACTGGTCCTCGGAATCGGATGACGAGTGCGTGCTGGTGGTATTACACTATTACAGACATAACATCATAAACGTGCGTTTGTTGTCGTTCTATAGAGTGCAGTCAGTAAGGTGTCAAATCCGAGCATAATAAAAATGGTCAGTGATCTCCACTACCCCGCAATTGATGAAATATGTTGACGTTTTCCGTAAAAAGAAATTAACAGCATGAATCATTTTCTCATTGAATAACTTGGTGTTTATGAATTTTTTTCTCATTTATACACATATTAAAACGCATATGAATAAAACGTCTGGCTAACAAAATAATAAAACATGCAGCCTTTTTTGAGCTTTTCAATAACCAAATAAAGCTAAAGTTACGTCGTATTTTTCAACGTCTCGGACAAAAACGCGGCCTTTCACCTACGCTCTTAACCATTACCAAATTTATAGAAACTAATCAAACCATGATAAATAATTATGACAAAACTGTCAATATATGGGTTTTGAGGGATTTTAAAACCTATTGCGATAAATAAATGACATTAGTATTGACATTGCGTACATTTTAATACAAAAAAAAACTTGAAGACGTGACAGTGTAGGTCATCCTGCGCATGGTACGTACCATGATCCTGCGATCATTTTTTATGTAAAAAATTGTGAAAATTTGATTTCCATTATTAGACAAGTTTCCTTCATTTCCATAAAGGAATTATCTTCAAATGTAGCATTTTTTATAGTATAACGAGCGATCTATGCAACAAACGCCTACAGTCCCTCACTGGGACTTAACTCCCTTGCTCTGGCACGAGTTGCCATTACATACAAGGCGGAGGCTTCTGCGAGAAAATGTTTGAAACTGCCAGCTGACTTTCAGGCAAATTCTTAACCAATCTAAGGCGTAACAAAAATTTAGCTTCGTCATTTTGCGCTGCGTAGGGTAATCAGAGTCAAAAGAGGGAGGCTCTGGTTTATCATTACTGTTCCACTGCAGAGTTCAACAGCGAACTGCAACATATTTCACTTAATAAATAATATAATAGAGTATGTACATTTCCCCAACACTGCCAAGCCTGCATTGGAATGGCATCGATTAAAAAAACAATCGTGTATGGCAGTGTCCTGATGCAATCACCACATTAGAGAGGCCGGACAAACAACCACTGCAGGACGTAGCTATCCCTCTAATACCAAGCTAGAAGTCAGCTCGAAGAAAAATGTGAACAAATTATATTCATTGATGTTAAAGGATTAACCAATTAGTGATGCATTTACACAATGGTTCATTTACTGAATCAGATGGCAATACGTACTTACAGAATGGGTCTCTTGTTATGAAATTTTAGCGCTCAGTTAACAAAATTTACAATAGTTAGCATATCCTTCTAACATACAAATTGCCACCGAAAAATTCAAGTGTAAATTACCCTCGCACAATAATTGAAATTTCAATCTTAGCTTCCTGGTAGGCCAAAAATTGCAACTATAATCAACACGCATCCCGGGTTTACATAATCTTTGCGCCATGCAAGACCATTAATATCCACTTAGTGCAGAGTTTCCTAAGAAGATTTTTTCTTGGGCACGTACATGACTTTCCTATTGATAAGAACAGTCCAAACGTGTCTGTTGTAGTAGGCGAGGGCAGCCGATATGAGGGCGAGCAGGGAGACGAGCTTGAGAGCCAACTTCTTCCTCTCGTCATGCCAGGGCTCGGCGGCGAAGCGCAGGAAGCAAGCCACATCCTTGGCGCACTGCGACTTGGTGGCGGGAGTGCCGTCGCTGTACTCCAGCACCTGCATGAGTCGTAATTTATTATTGAACACAATTCACTATACAGGAGCTAGTGAGCAATGGGTCAATACCGTTTTACATGGTTCACTATACAGGAGCTAGTGAGCAATGGGTCAATACCGTTTTACATGGTTCACTATACAGAAGCTGGTGAGGAATGGGTCAATACCGTTTTACATGGTTCACTATACGGGAGCTAGTGAGGAATGGGTCAATGCCGTTTTACATGGTTCACTATACAGGAGCTAGCGAGAAATGAGTCAATACTCTTTTACATATGGTTCACTATGGACGTGAGTTTGACTGGACTAGACTTCTTATTGAAAATCTGTACAAAATCTAACCTTGGTCTTGAATACATGGAAAAAGCGGGATAATTAGAATAAACTATATTATAAATTAAATAGGTTATGAATCGGCATAACTGTAAACCTAAACTAGTGTGGCGACGCGCCTCGAGTTGAGATGATAGAAGAAGAATTCTAAGTTTGAGGACGATTACCAAGGCAAATTACAGAATTCGAAGCAAAGGACCAACAACGTCACAGGCATCGAATGAACAATTCACTTAGTCCAAACTAAAGTTGTAAATGAACCGCTGTTAATAATGCCTGTATCTTAAGAGTCCATTTAATATTTATCTGTACCTTCAAATGACAAAAATAAATATAGAGAACAGTTTGAGCATAATAAATTTTCGCCTGAGATCACTAATCTGAAGTCAATCTCTATTCCCGTTTGATGAAAAATAAGCCGCCTAATCTTTGCAAACCGCGCCGGTTACTTTCAAAATTCAAGTTTCCACCAGCATTCCAGTCAACCCCGCCTAGATTTCAACTATTGAAACACGTAGATTGCTGAGAAATCAATGAATTGCCGACCAAATCTTCATCTGAACAATCAAAATGTTTTTCAAGGTGAAACAGAACACACGTGTGCCGACTATGTGGAATTTACTCAATTTCAGCAATGAGTCTTCAACTCAATTTAAATGCACAACTGGTGCGCTGGAATTTATTGAACAATTGGGATGATTGTGAATTTTTCCATGCAGCATAAAGTCACGTTTTCCCGGCCTAATAAAATACAGAAGTCTCCAAAGGTTGGTATAATATAACAATATATTAATATTAATGATGCGAGACTCACTTCGTTGTAGAGAGGAGGAGGCATGGCCAGAGCGCCTCCTCGGAAGTAGGGGTTGAAGTAGAGACCTTCGTCAACCTGGAAGCCCGCGGGTGGATCTTGGTACCCAGTTAGCAGGGCGAAGATGTAGTTCTGCTCACAAAATAACCGAGGAATTATTTTCAAATTTTCCTTAACATTCAGTTTGCTGACTTTAATTGTATGACCAAAAGTATCCTAACTGAAGAAACCAACATACACTAAGACGTCTAAACTAACAGGAGTTACAAACATACATTAACACTTTGACTCGGATTGCTTCATCTTGTACTATTATTTCACTTTTTGTACTGTTTTTAAACAGGGTTGCCAGACGGTCATTTTTTCCGGACAAATTCGGTGATTTAGTTTTTCTCAATTGCGTTGGCCGGCTAACATTTGTTATAGGGGTTCTTCCTAATTAAATTTTAAATACTGAAAAAGAAAAATGGAATTTTTATAGCGGAACCTACAAATAAACTAGAATATATTAAGTTATCGGCCTTTTTTGTTATCGGATTTGGCCGATTTTAGGCAACCTGAATTATGTACCACTACGTCCTGGAGAAATACATTTCGTGGTACACATATGTACCACTTCGGAGTCAACGTGTTAAGACGTCCAAACTAACAGGAGTTACAAACATACAGTAAGGCGTCTAAACTAACAGGAGTTACAAACGTACAGTAAGGCGTCTAAAATAACAGGAGTTACAAACATACAGTAAGGCGTCTAAACTAACAGGAGTTACAAACATACAGTAAGGCGTCTAAACTAACAGGAGTTACAAACATACAGTAAGGCGTATAAACTAACAGGAGTTACAAACATACAGTAAGACGTCTAAACTAACTGCCGTTACAAACATACAATAAGACGTCTAAACTAACAGGAGTTACAAACGTACAGTAAGGCGTCTAAACTAACAGGAGTTACAAACGTACAGTAAGGCGTATAAACTAACAGGAGTTATATACATAAACAGGAGTTACAAACATATACTAAGACGTCTAAACTAACAGGAGTTACAAACATACAGTAAGCGTCTAAACTAACTGCCGTTACAAGCATACAGTAAGACGTCCAAACTAACAGCCGTAACAAACACAGAAATTGTGTGAGTAATGCGGTGCTCTCTAAACCCAAACCGACGGAGGCCCTCACCTCGTATCCGTGCCTGGCAAAGGTAATGAGCCCGAGGTCGGGGGGAGCCTTGCCCCCATTGGCGTAGGCGGCCGCCTGCTCGTTGGGGTAAGGCTTGGGCAAATAATCGGCCGTCTTGCCAGGCCTGTTGTACATCTCGCCCTCGTCGTTAGGACCGTCCAGGTACTGCAGGCAACAACATGGAAATTAGGTAATGTTATTCACTTATCTCACACATAGCTAGACCTAGACGAGACGTTTTTGATATAAAATTCAATCAGAAGAACGCAAAAGTATTAGCAGGGTTCTGAAATGGTAATTTCAAAGCTTTCATGGAATACAAAATAACTAAAACAGAATAATTGTATTCCCAAAACTCTTGATGTAAACTTAATTCAAAAACATTGATTGTAGATGCTAAACAAACTTAAAACTTTGGGAAAATAGTGAGCATTACTGAAAAATAAATCTTGTAGGGTTCGTTTTCTAGCATTGCTTGTTTGGCATTGATATTGCTGAAAGGAGTTAACTTGTTACCTCAATATAACGTTTCAATGTATGAATGTTCGTTGCTAACCTTGCTGCTGTAATAAAAGTTGGTACATCAGTTATATCTGTAAGATTGAGAGGCGTAAGCGGTACTCACGGTGGCTCTCTTGGCCTCAGCCTTGGCCTCTTCTGGCGTCATGCAGACGTTCCTGAGCATGCGGTAGGCGACCGTAAAGCAACCATGGCACGCGGCACACACGTTCTTGTAGACCTGTGCACAACACGGCCATTATACAGCATCATTACATAGTGGTCTGTACAGTAGCATCAGTACAGAGTGCTCTGTACAGTAGCATCAGTACAGAGTGGTCCGTACAGTAGCATCACTCCTGACATCATAGGGACATTCTAAAGGTAGCTCTGGCAGCTGATGTTACCTCATAGCCCCGCCTGATGCTCTTGACATCATAAGAGTCAAGGAAGCCCTCATGGGGCCAGTGGAAGTGGGGCGCGTGTGCAAAGCGATCAGCATCGGCCGCTGACACAGCACGCTCCAAGGACAGCGCCAGGCCCGCCCCTCCTGCCCCAGCCAGACCCAGTAGCCCAAGTGCCTGCACAGATCATGCGGTCAGGGCTACCAGGCTCAGGGTACAATTATGGTAAAGAACATGAGGGATGGATGTTATGGTCCAACAGAGTTATTAAACTTAGAAGAGGGAACACATCTGAGCGGAGTTGTGGTACAAATTGAGCTATGGTAGGAAAGAAATCTCAGTGAAGTTGTGGCAGAAAACACATTTGAGTGGAGGTGTGGCAGGAAACACATCTGAGTGAAGGTGTGGCAGAAAACACATCTTAGTGAAGTTGTGGCAGAAAACACATCTTAGTGAAGTTGTGGCAGAAAACACATCTGAGGGAAGGTGTGGCAGAAAACACATCTTAGTGAAGTTGTGGCAGAAAACACATCTGAGGGAAGGTGTGGCAGAAAACACATCTTAGTGAAGGTGTGGCAGAAAACACATCTGAGGGAAGGTGTGGCAGAAAACACATCTTAGTGAAGGTGTGGCAAAAAACACATCTGAGGGAGGGTGTGGCAAAAAACACATCTGAGTGAAGGTGTGACAAAAAACACATCTGAGTGAAGGTGTGACAAAAAACACATCAGAGTGAAGATGTGGCAGAAAACACATCTGAGTGAAGATGTGGCAAAAAACACATCTGAGTGAAGGTGAGGCAAAAAACACATCTGAGGGAAGGTGAGGCAAAAACACATCTGAGTGAAGGTGAGGCAAAAACACATCTGAGTGAAGGTGTGGCAGAAACATGTGAGTGAAAGTGTGGCAGAAACATGTGAGTGAAAGTGTGGCAGAAACATGTGAGTGAAAGTGTGGCAGAAACATGTGAGTGAAAGTGTGGCAGGAAACAGATTTAAATTAAATTGTGGAGAGAATAAATCTGAGCAAAGTTATGCACTGAATCAGTGAGTGAAGTGATGAGCAAAAATTTATGAATACTGGATTTGATTACATAGATAAAATGTTATCAAAGTAAAGGGCTTTAAGAAAGGAAGTTCAAGTTACAAATAGAGACAAAAAGACATAGGCTTTTTACTGTCCAAAATATAAAGCAATAAAAAAACTAATCAAAAATTGATGATGCAAAAAATAAATTACGGCTAATGATAAATAATTATCATTCTTAAATGAATGACTACCAGTGAAGAAAATTCAGGAGTTGCTGCACTGCATTTGAAGCAAGTAAATATCATATAGAAATAAAAATTATGCATAATAATACCCATCATTGATTTAGATGAAAGTCGATATGAGGCACACTTCACTTACCAGTCTCCGAGAGGAGGACAAATTTCTGAATGTGGACATCCTGGTCTGCAAAGAAAAAATAGTTAGGACAGCTGTAACATATATGTAGTTATCAATTTTTCCAATTACCTTCAAATTCTGGAACTAATCAACAGGCTTTCAATCTACTTAGTTCATACATCTATAGGTATTTATTGATAAAGTTGATCAAACAAGAAGCTTGGAAGCAATTTTTAGGTTCAAAATGAATTCAACTATCCCACTAAGAACTTCTAGTTCAGAATGCTCAAGAAGATTATTGTAACTGCTGGTTGGTTATTTTAAATGTGTAATCTAATATTTAACCAATTTCATCTGAATAATTGCTTAAGTTGGTAATGACTTGCCTTCAACAATCATCTGAAGTTCTGAACTGATCTTTAAATGTATTGCAAGTTGATACCCTTGTATATACATGGTATTTTTTGTTTAATTTATCTCCCAATAGTGTATATCTATCAAGTATCAACTAAACAGGTGAATTAGCATCTATACTTAGTCAAATAGAATAATATAAAAGGTGAAATGGTCCACATACACAGGCTTTTTTGGTGTATGATGGAGAGCTTCTGCACTATTTTCCAGGTGGGATTGAAAAAATACACAATTAAACCTCAAGATTCTAAATTTAACAAAAACTTGTGATTCTAGAGCGTAAAAAATCAAAATTGTGCAGCAGAACTTCAATAAAATTATACAGCAGAACTTCACTAACCTTAAGCACAGAAAGTTATGGCTTAATTAAATGTAGATTCTGCACCTAGTGTGGAATTCTAGATGGGTATTAAATTAACCAATTTATATAGCATATTGGAATGGCCATCACATTACCAATCACAGTCTGGAGTGGATGACATCACAATCAATAACAGCCTGGAGATGAAAATGCATCTGCCCAAAAAAGACAGAAGATGCACTATCCTAGAATTCCACACAGTCTGGGCTATTTCCAAAATTGGCTTACATTTCATTATGATGGAACACACGACAACAAGATCCCTTTTTCAGAGCCAAAATATCAGCAGTTAAGATTGAGGATTTGTAACTAACAGTATTATATTGCTCTTATTCTTCAAGATTTTTGACAATAAATACCTTGCCAACAGTGCATCAGCAATGACCTTCAGAACTTTTTGCTAACTTTCTTTAATACCAAGTTCTCATTTCTGAACAGAAAAACCAAACACTACTGTCCATGGCACATGAGTCACATCAGTTGCCACTTGGAATTTTGGCAAAAACTGCACATACCTCATAATAAATTCAGTGAGGAATTCTAGAGGGATATTAAATTAACCAGTACACATAGCATATTAGAAAGCAGCACCTGAAAGCTAGGAAAGGCCAGGAACTCTCCACTTTCAGTCCATTATATTTATATACATATCCTATCCCTTTCCAGCTGTGATTGGTTTTGGTTGATGGAATTGTGATTTTAGAATTTAGCCCCTTTCAGCTTTCCAGCTGCAACAGGTTAATGAAATTGTAATGTTATCTGCTTTCTAGCTGTGATTGGTTGATGGGGATGTTTTGTTTGCTTTCCAGCTGTGATTGATTGTGCCCATAAGCTCCACCCCAAATATGGTACCTATATGTACTACACAAAAAAACTAACTACAGTACTGCCTGTACCAGTACTGGTTAACTTAATACTTAACTTAAACTTGATCAATGCAAACAAAGAGCCTGGACATTTTTCAAAAAATCCATTAAATGAAAAAAAAAATAAAAATATAATCCAACATGAGACATCCATACAATTCTATAACAAATCTGAGCCCTGAGGCACTATACAATTAAAACAGTTCTTCCACTTTTGATCCTCCTTTTCATTTATAGTCAGACTCAGTCCACTGTGCAGAGAGTGGATGAATATTGCAAGATCTTTGGCGACGCTTCAGTAGCCAAATTTTCGCCTTCAGAAGATCTTGCCGACACATTTAGATTGAAATTCTTGCATTTAATATATTTCTCAGTCTTTGGCCAACTATTTAGAAAAAAAGTAAGGTTTCCGGTGCATTGGATGGAATACGATGCAGCAAAGCTTGTCTGGAAATCAGTTGCGATGAGTTCCCGCAAAAAATGTAAACAACATTTTTTCGATTGCGTAGTTTCGGTCACATTAGAGCGGTCAGACTGCTTTATTACATGTTCAGTTGACACTTGCTGTACAATCGGACTGTTTTTAGGGTAAAATTAGTTATTTGGGGTAACACGTGCATGCAACCTTGTAACTAAGTTCGTGGCTTGTAAATAGTTTGTCATTACTCAGCATAAATGGCTTTTCATTAAAAATTACCCGGCAACGCATCTTCAAAATGGCCGGCGACGCTTTGGTCTTAAAAATCCATATATTGGCGACGCTGCATCCACCCTCTGCATAGTGGGACTCAGTCACCTGGTAGATCACTGTTCTAAGGAAAGCTTTCTACCTTGGGTAGAAAGTTTTTTATAAGTGAACTTCGGACTTCCATTCTCAGAATTTCAGCCTTCTGTCACGGCTGTCAGGAAAATTCCAATCCTGTCTAAGATGAGGTCCTCATCTTAGACAGGATTGGAATTTTTCTACTTGTTTCTGAAATCTTGCAGCTCCAGCGTGACAAATTTTTAACACATTTTAAATCTTGCTGCCCAATCATCATCGGCGGATCATGCAGTTTTATTAATTAGATAGGAGGTAATTCATCTGGCAGAAATATCGCAGTTCTAAAAATGGCGACAAAGCTCTAGTCACGGACTTAAAGGTAGATGTTTTTGATACTTGCCTCAGTCTCACCACTCATCATTAATTGTAGGCTAGCTGTAAAATACTAGACAGAACTATAATTTATATGGGTTGGTTAGTGATAACATGACATAGTGACAATTTTAATTCATTCATTAATTCATCAATTCATTTATTAATTCTCAATCCCACATGACAGTGAGTCAGTGACAATTTTAAGATATACCTAATTTGTTTTAGTGGCAATTTCAATTCATTCATTCATCAATTCATTCATTAGCCTAACCCACCCTAATTCCCAATTCCACATGACGTGACAATTTTATGATATCATTTGTACGAAAATTGTACCTACCCAAGAATTTCAGAAAATTCTGCATAATATTCCAGATTCAGATTAGCTTTACAGTTTTACTCTTATACCTAACTTACATGTTATTCTTATAGCCTAGGACTCATAAATCTTTTAAATGAGCTTGAGGAAGAGTCTAAATATTATTCTGCTTTGCCACTATTTGAAATAGATTAGGTATTTCTATTGGAAGCTGATAACTCAGGTGCTATTAGCAAGATTAGCAGCATAACTGGCTCTGGCAGTCTGGGCCATTCCAGGTCTCATACAATGGCAATAGTCGTTGTAATTTCAACGACTTTCGCTGAAGTTATCGACCAATTTTTTTACTTTACAACGACTTTCGAGCTAAAATAATAGGTCATTTATCTTTTTCAACGACTGCCAACTAATGGGACTCTTCCACAATAAACTTCTGACGACTGCCAACAAGCGACGTAGCGAGACCCGACAAGATACGACTGCGGTACTGACTAAAACCCGGACCCCAACAGCGCATTACGAGCGGCGGATGTAAAATGTTCAGCCCCGGGACAACGCAACCATCATATGTATTGAAGCTTGCAAAAATAATCGGACAGATTACGCCAGTGTTTTTTTCCACTTAGAAGCT
>NW_025937069.1:231711-382329 GCF_000764305.2 Hyalella azteca
TGTCGATTCAGTGAAGAAATAGGCCCATGTCCTGTTGCCGATTCTTGTACTTGTCGTGACTTGATTCACAAGGTTGATTTTTACGTTTAGATCATTTCATTTATTGAAATTCACTCTGTGATGAATGATTCAGGAATGTGTTATGCTTAAATTTGCAGTACGCACGTGAACAACAGAGGTGCACATCCGTAGTTTTAATTTCTTCCCATTGTAACTAACTGGTATTCTTGGATATGCCTGAGAGAATATGAAATTTGCGAATCCCATTTGTGAGTGGCTTGCTTTTGTCGAACAAATGCAAGTAGCCATATATTAAATAGAGTTGAGGTTTGATAATTCTGGTGATTGAGTATTTAAAACTGAGTAAGCAGTTCTGGATAAGAGTAAGGTGTGACCTCCGTATTTTAGGGAAAGCTTGCATTTGTTTACGCACAATATTTACGGTGAGGTGAAGCGGTGAATTCATTAGTAAAAAAACCTAAGAAGGTACTGCTGGTTTGAAAAATTAAACATTAATGCATTATCTGTTAGGTGTTTGTTGTATATAAAGAATATAATGTACATAGACTTAAGGTTATCCCATTATTAACGACTAGTCACTAGTGTTTTCATTGTTAAGTTATCGAACTACTGAAGAAACCTATCGACTATCGACTGCATAAATCCTATCGACTATCGACTGGCATGCGGTTGTTCAACGACCAGATGACCTTGAGATAAATTTTACAACGACTCTTGTGCCACACTATGAGACCTGGGGGCCATTGACAGTAGAACAAGAAATTTAGGACCTACTTAGCCTATTCTTTGCCAATTATACCATAATACCATCCATAATACATTTACATCCACTTCTGCTTAAATCTCTTAGGTATTTAGTTAATGTCTGCTATTTTAAAGCACAATTGGTTATTGACATTTGACAAACTCCAAAATAGTGTATATATGGACTTATTTTAAAGTTATTAGTACACACTATTTTGATGCTTGATGCATTGTTTTCATCTATTCCATCTTACAATTACCTATTCACCGTTTTCATTCATTAATTTTCGATCCAGTAAAATTGTTGCACAAGTCCTTTCATGTCATAAGAACATCACATGTATATATTAGATAATATCACGGGTATGAAAATTGTTATCGCCTAAAACAGGGGTTAAGTAGCAGTACAGTAGTTAAATAGAAATTCAATTACCTAATCTGAGGCTCTTCTGTTGACCTAACACCGCCTCAGACAATAATTTGGCGACCGTCTGTGGAGCGACGGCAAGAGCAGTGATGGGAATTGGGAATAGTAGCTGCAGTGAGGGACATGCATATAAATTAGTATTCAGGAGAGAAATTTCCCACGATACCTCTCGTATGCTGCAAGTTCAACCACTGTATAACTGTTGAATTATTATTTTCTTTATAGAAAAGGTAATTTTCCTACATCAGAAAAAGCTACGGGATTCTATGGCTCGTATATTATCAGAGCTTGCTATTATCACATCTAAAACTAAGCCAACTAAATTCATTATTATGGCTAAATACCTTCATTTCGGCATTATCACCTGACTATACATTAGTTATTATAAAATTTATTTCCATATATATTTTCATGGATTGGCCCCGATATCAGTATTTTGTAAAATGGAATAAAAATTTTCTGTCGCTACTCATATTGTCACAGGTATTAATTTGGGAATAGAGACATTTCAATTATTGAGTTCAATTTTTTAACATGAATGCAGATGAGAAAAATTTGATATATTCTAACTCATTCAATGCAATACCCAAATAAACTCCTACATTATATTAAATATTATTGGAACACCGGTCTTGCACCAGATGTTGATGCCAAATCGAGGGAGTTCCCTGAATATTTTTAAAGGGCTATTGCTTTTATTCTCTTAGTAGGAACACTCGAGTTCAAGCGATAATGTATCTCAAGTGAAGTATTCTGGCCTAACTTCTATCAATTCAAGTTCATATGCAATACTGATTTTCATAAAGGACCTCACATTACCCATTGTACTCATCAACATATATATATTTTTACTGTTCAGTTTAACCTGCACAAGTTAAACTGCTCAGTGCAATGTCACATAAGGCGATTAAATGCGTTGCAATAGGACTATTTCATAATTTCGTGTGCATTCAGAGCATATTCATCATTCAAGTTAAGCGAAAAAGCACATTCAAATTATAATCGGCTGAAAACTTTCGATAATTATAATTTAGCCACGGAACTATGAACACTTATTTGTAGTTTCAACTTTATTCATTGAGATGTTCCCTTCAGTTATTGGCACTGAAAACATGATAAATTTGATAAATACACTTAAAATTCTGACAAGTGTAGAGTACTTCACCTCTGCCAGAACAATGAACAGCCATCTACCGATATGAGAAAACATTTATACACCGTGAGAGTGCGAAGGCGACAATAGAAAAAATTAGGAGTTTCTGTCGACACTGAGTTGAAAATTTTTAAGCGTATTGAAACGCAAGGTAATAAATACAATAAATTACTCAAACGGTGTTATGAATACCAAGATGCAGCAGAAGCGATGAAGCTGTTTGTTTGTCACTGTCGTGCTCCCTAACCCAGAGTTTGGAAAGGCAGGGTGGTCACCGAATTTTGAAAAAAGACAAAAATTTAGTAGTAAGTGTTCACAGACGTGCACCGAGAATTGTTTCAGGCTTAAAGGGCAAGTCTTATGAAGAAAGATTACATATTTATAAGCTTACAGGACTATATTATCGACGGCTGCGTGGCGACTTCATTGAAGTAGCTTTATAGAATAGAATAGAAGTGTGTCGGCGTTGAAGAAATAGGCCCATGGCCTGTTGCCGATAAGGAGACTCATGGTTTATACAAGGTCCCAGTAAGATTACTAGAATTTGAAATGAGTACCAACACTAGAGGAAACGGCTATAAACTAAAAAAATTACGTTGCAACTCATCCACGTGACAACACTTCTCGCTTCGAGTCCTGGACATGTTGAACAGCCACCCTGATTACCTACATCGTTGACGCTCATAGAATGAACGCTTTCAAAAACAGACTAGACAATGCTGCGCAGAGGTATATGTTCAGTTCTGAAATGCTTAGCATCTAACGAGACTGGTAATAAGTCCAATAGCTATTACAAACCAAGGTCAGTTTCGAAAAGATATAGTCAAAGGACCTATTTTTAGATCTCCTGTGAACAAGATCGAAAAGTCACGATCGAAAAGTCACGATCACAAGTCACGATCGAAAAGAACTAGAATTGGCGACAGGCGACGCCAGGCGTAATCTTCTGCGCTGCCAACACTATGATATGATATGATATGAATCATATGATATGATATGATATGATTTCATATCATATGCCACAAATTAATTGAGTAGTAGACCATTTTATAAATAAGGAATCTGCATTCTAATTTTCGATTTATTTCTTCGCTTCAAGAATTGGTTGAGCTGAAAGTTTTTCAATGTATACTTTTAGTTGCTTTCACCGATTGTTCGGGTCAAAATTATAACCTCTTAACACAGAGAACTAAGTGAAAGTTGTCGTCGGATTTTAACTTACCAACTCGTGCGCATCTGTAAATTGGCATTGGAAGTGTCTGTTTTTAGCGCATTTTCTCACTTATGGAAAAAAAGCGCTATTGTGCTCGTTCTGTCTGATCGTGTGGATGTCCGTCCGTGACCACGCTTTCGTTGACGAGGAAATGCGCTCTCTGTCACTCACTGCAGTGAGTACCGAGTTATATTTTATTTATTTATATATTTTGGATAAACAAATGCTAGTAGTGCGTTGTCGTCGTCCCCTGGCCCTGCCACAATTAAGTAGCCTCGTCGCGCATGTAGATCACGACCTCACGAGTACCAGGATTGTAGCAGAGAGGCGCGGGTTTGATCCCAGCTCTGTGCGTCAGTTTCTGGTCAGAATCGGCAAGGAGGCCGGGCGGTTAAGCAGAGCAGAATTGTAGCAGTGAGTTGCGAGTTCGAGACCGCAAAATGATGTGAATGTTCTGCGATGTTAAGAATCGGCGACAGGCCTACGGCCTACTAAGCTGAAACCGCTATTACCGCTATTATTATTAAAGTGAATGATGTGAATAGTCTAGTGAATGATGTGAATAGTCTAGTGAATGATATGAATAGCCGAGTGAATGACGTTAATGGTCGATTTATATTGTCGAATGAATTATGTGAATAGTCGAATCATATAGTCGAGTGAATGATGATAGCCTTATTGGAGCCTGTTGGGGTAGTGCCTGACTGCCTGTCTGACCGTGTCGGTAGTTTCTCAGACCTGCCTTGGACTTGTGGCGGTTATTCCGTTTTGTAAGGTATGTGTGTTTCATAATATATATTGGGATGTTGATTGTAAAAGAGAGTTGGTTTTCATTAGGTCAGGTTTTATTAATATCTGTAGTTGGGCCTTTCACATTTTGGGTCTAGGTGTTCTTTTTGACAAAGACTTAGGTTCTTCGTTGACATGGCGAGATTGTGTTCTTCTTGGTCTACCGAATGTGATTCATAGTGCACTGTTTTAATAGTATGAATATGGTTTGGAATTGAGCGAAAAAAAAGAAGTCCGGGTTTGAGTGAACTTGTATATTACTTGCAGTGGTATGCTTGGTATAAAATTCTTAGTAGTTTTAATCGAGGTGTCGACTTGCAGCTTGATAACATTTAAGTGATAAATTTTCGATAGTTCTCCTCGCGTGATTCTAACTTTTGATAAGCTTCAGTGTGTCGAGCCATCGGGTCTAAATTCGGTTGCATTAAAATGGTCCAATTTGATACCATCTGGCATAAAAAAAGCGATAGTTATTCTTATTCTGTTTATAGTGTTTTGAAGCACGCGCGCAGTTTTGCGATGAAAATTTTACATATTATATTATATATTAAAACTCAGCCTACAGGCAAACTGAATTAAAGTATAGATAGGCTACGTAAACAACTATTTTTTTCCACAAGTAAATGAGTAATTAGAACGTTGAGTCAATTGGGCTCATTTTATTCTCAAATTTGAATAGATATCATTAGATCACTCACCTCCTCTACTAACTTCTAAAGAGAAAATAGAACAAAAAATGTTTATTCTGTCAATTGATTCATGCATTGTCTCCGACTTTACGCAAGTAAGCAAAATTTCAGGTCAATTTAACAGGTAGAAGTGTGTTAAACATCGATTATAAGATTTGTAGCAGACAATCAACAAGAAGCAAAGTTAAAGAGAACTGTTGTAACAAGTCGATAAACCGTTCCACCACCGCTTCCCATTAATACACGGAATTCATTATGATATCTTATGAAATATTTATCGCCTGATGGCAAACGGTTTTCAGTTTTGTATACTTATTTATGTTATTTTTTCTCATTTATCGATATAATATACGCATCAGTTCTTATTTTATTCGTCAATGAAAATTTGATCTACACTCTATTTCAAAGTTTCATTGACACAAATATATCATAACAAAAATAATAACACATTCGAAGTGAATGGTATGATTCATTTTTCGGTAAATAATTTTGTGTCTAATGAAAGCGGCATAAATTTCATTTTGTCGATGAGAGAAAATTATTGAGCGACTTTTTTTGGTGAAAACTTTAAAAATCGAAAATACCTTTAGATGGCAACATTAGCGCGTTTCTGGTTTTGACAATGGCTGCTTACTCATTGCGGCATATCTTATGTTGTGTGACGATCGTGTGGTGTTACCGTTAATCATAGCTAGAATTAAGAAGGATTGAATTTCAAAATGAGTAGTCCTGTCCCCTATTTGGGGAGCAAAATTAGTCTAATTTCAAAGTCTGAGATCAGATATGAAGGAATATTATACACAATCGATGCCCAGGAATCAATCATTGCTTTGGCCAAAGGTAAGAGAAGAGTTATGAAAGGCTAGCCTATTAGTCGGCGGATCTGTTGTGTACGTGAGCCTTTAGTTAATGACCTAGTACTTCATTGAAATTTTAACGTATGTTTGGATCAAATTTGAATGAATACAATTGCTGGAATGGTTAAAGCTGCATTGAAGAGGAGAGTGATTTTTTAGAATCGGTTCATTTTTATTTATATCATTTACCCAAGATTTAGGTTTTAGGCCAATATTAGGTATATGTATTATGATGCTGGTATCTATAATACCTTTCTGGTCTACTTGGACTTGAAATTGAACTTGAAGGAGAGTCTGTGTTAGTCTATATTACTTTGATTTGAAAGCAAATTGACCTGCTGCATGTGGCTTGGAAGTTCTAGGCTAGGGGGGAAAAAATTGATATTACAGCCTATACGGCCTCAAAAAATTGATATTACAGCCTATACGGCCTCAAAAAATTGATATTACAGCCTATACGGCCTCAAACAATGGATACCTAGTTATGCAGCAGCATAGTGGCAAACCAGAGCATGGTGGCAGGGAATTATTGTGAGTACTTATGCGTTTGCAAGAGCATCGACCGGTCCGGCTCAGCGGGGGGGTAGGAAGGGAATACCGAAAGTCTCATTTACGACTGGACTAACCCATTGAGCAACATTTTCTCAGTTATGGTCTCATAACAACTCAATTTTAAAATATGTACAGTTTCGAAGTTGATATGACTTTCTTCAGAAGTGCAAAAGCTTTTGCCGGTGAAGGTGTTTTACGATCGGTCCGTAAAGAAGCGTTGATCGGTTCAAAATGACATAAGAACAGGTTCTTTTGAATAACCTATGGATTGCCACCATGAACCAGAGCTTCTGCAGAATCGGTTCATTTTTAGTTTCCTCATTTACTCAAGATTTAAACCAATTTCTTATGTATGATAATGCTGGTATCCAGGATACTTTATTGGTCTACTTATAGGACTCAAAAATGAACTTGAAGAGAGTCAAAAAAACTCTCTGCTTTGCCACTATGTGCAGCAGCAGTTAGGCTAGTCCACTTGGTTTAAATTTGTATATTGGTATCCCAATGTGACTGAGGGGGAGACTTCTCTCTTTGAGACCCAAGAGAGGATGTGTGAAGTGCTAGGGGAACTTGGGAAGGGGGCTAGCCTACAATTCCATTTAGAAGTCTGGAAGTAGGTATTCAAGTTGTTAGGTACTTGGTAGTAATCTTGCTGAACTCAAATCACTTTGTGGTAAAGGTTTTGTTGCCATATCTCCATAGTAGAGTGTGAACTGTGAGATGTGGATAATTTGAGATAGGACTAATGGAGCATTCACATTTGTGGAATTGGTTGAAATCTTATGAAAAACTAGTTAATGGATAAAGATGATTGGAATTCTTGGATTACCTACTGTTCTTCTGAATCCTCCAGCTTCAATAACTGGAGACTTTGCTATCATAGAAAGCACAGCTGCAAATAACCAATTTTGTGCACCAAAAAGCCCTAGATGGAACACCATGGATCTCTCTGGACATAGAGAGATCTGATCAGTCATAAATCAAATTTGCTATCCATAGCTGACCATTGACATCATCCTGCTCTGAACATTTTGAGCTCTACACCCCCAGATAAGAGCTAGAATAACCTAGACATGAATTGCTGTCCAACACTGGACTCTGCTTTGAAGCATCGCTTTATATCCTGGCCACTACTAAAACTGGAACTGGCACGAAACAGCCTGTGACCACTGTTATGCTCTCCTCAAGCCTTGCATAAAACCTTCCACACACCACCAGACCACGGATTGAATGTGGCTTCTGGGTATCGTTGAAATAAGTCTACATTACGGTCACTGCATCTGGTTTTAAGTTTGAGATAGCATAGTTCTGTTCCAAAACTTATTATTGTCTTGAGTGGACATTCAACTAAGGGCTGGTAATTTCACCACCTTATATGGCTTTTTTCAATTTCTGCTGTTGAAACGATGGACTTTATTTACAGGCTTGAATTTCAGAGGGTTATTAAATTAACCGCTACACATAACCTATTGCACATGCCAATCACTCTGGAAAGGATGACCTCATTATCCCACAAACCTATCTTGACATGGAGATGTGCTTCTACCCAAAAATGATGCACTATCTTAGGGCAGAAGCATGTGCACCATCCCAGAATTCCAACCTGCAGTGATGAATTGCCTATTGCTTATGATTTTTCATAATCATCCATGTAAAGATTGCTGTAACCATCAAACTGTGTGATTGTGCAACGGTATTCCAAATCAGATTGTATGGAGGAAAGGTTTGATGAGCAATGCTAAAATTCCATCTTTGATCTGTAGGACATATCTCTTGCTATAGTAAAGACATGATCATGCAGGGTGCAAGGATTTGCTTTTATTCAGTATGTAATCATTTACAAATAATTTTTTGAAATTAATTAGCATTACTGAACTTACCAGAAGAATACTTGTGAGTAATGTCAATGATGATCTCATTGCTTTTCAACGAAACTTGACGTCTTTACAAGTTACTGCATTGTGGTTAGGTTAAATTTTGTCTCCTGTAGAATATTTGAATTTGGGTATTAGATTGGTGTTAATTTGTTGGGTATTAGATTGGTTAATTAATTTTTTTAATATTCAAAAATTAAATGAGAAATTCATGGTACATCTTTAAGATTGGAGACACTGGATTCTCTGGAAGTGTTGTCTTTAAAAAGTAATTTTTAAACGCATATTATTTATTGTCCAACTTCCATGAGTCATATGCTCTTTCTTAAAAGAGCAAAACAGTCAGAGGTGATATTGTAGCAGAGGCTAAAGGGGTGGGGTAGATTGTGTTGTGAGTAAAATGAAAAGGGAAAGAATTTGATGCAGAAAGTTACTCTGTTATTGCCTAGTCTTGCTTAGTGTGCTCTCAACTATAGTTTCCAAGTTGATATAAGGTATTGCCATCTCAAGCTCCATGAAGGTACTGGTTTATTTACAAAGGCACAGAATTCTGCCTAGCAGTCAGACATACAGAAAGTTCGCAGCACATAATTTTGAGCAGCTATGTAATATGGCTCGGCTAACAATAATTGAATGAATATTTTATTCATTCACAGAGCTAATGATTTTTGTGGAGTTTTACCTCCTGCTCTGGAGGCCAACTTGAAGATACAGGCCATTGTACACAAACTGGATTGTGTTTAAGGAAGACTGATAATAAACCATTAAGCTTAAATCTTTGTGGCTGCAAAATGTATTTGTTGACAGATTGTATTGTAGAGTTCCAGAATTGATGTCTTGGCATTTGCAGTGACTCTTGCCTAATAAAGATTTTATAGGATTACCGCTTGCCAGAATGGTACAGAATTGTCTGCACCCTTCTGCAAAATGCAGTTTTTCTAAACAAAAAAAATTTTGTTACCTTGTGCCATTTTCTTATAGTTTAACCTTCCCAATTCAGAAAATTGGACTGCTTGAAAATTAAGGCCTTTTATGAAGGCCTACTGAACAAGGCTACTGAAATTACCTAGACTCCTCATCTACCTCATTAAAAATGACTAGATTTTTATCATGCCTGTTCCTTTCTTTGACCTGGATATATTACTAGGTTATGGATTTACACTAGTCTTTATATTCATCCTCTCGGCCACCGCTTAGTGGTTGTCCAGGATAATATCCTGCACAACCACTAGGTTGTCCTAGCATTTATGGATTCTTTATAATATACTCAGGTCTCAAAATGCCTAACCCTATTTGTTGATACTTTCAGTGCGGTCTTTTGGGACCGAAGACCGCCAAACTGAGATGCCTGTACCCGCACGAGATGAGGTCTACGAGTACATAATCTTCAGAGGCACGGACATAAAGAAGATAGAAGTCTGTGAAACTCCTAAGCCTATGAGTGCAATACACAATGATCCGGCCATTGTTCAGGTTTGTCTGTCTGATATAGCATTCTAAACAGTTTCCGTTTGCTTTGAAATTTACAAATTTTCAAGTCTTTGAATGGTATCTCATCTTGAAAATACTAATGCAAAATAACCTGTTTTAGAGTACTTCTGTGTTGACGTGTTCCTGTCGTTGGCAATTTCTGTTTTCTGTGGCCTTAACGTCAAGTCAAGAATTTAGTTTTTAGGAAAGATTTCGGACATGATTGGCTTTATTTCAGCACGGCTGTAGTTTGAAAAATTTGTAGGAAATACCTTGTTCATAAATTATTGGAATTGCATTCTGTGCAGATTTTTGGAAGAGTTTGAAAATTGGGTAATCACCAGCAGCAACTTTACGGTCTTGACATTTATATTCTTGACAGCCATTTGTTGCACTAGCCATTCAGTTAGCCTGAGACTTATCTAGTACTGCAATGACAGGCGTCTTCGTTTGGCGGCGTTCGGCCGTCACTGGGGCCAATTGGAGGTGGTGCGCCGAGCTACAGCTACGGTCAAACCATGAGCCAGCAGGGCTTGCCTCTGTCTGCCGGCTTCAGTGGTGCTGGAGTGACAGCTGCAGCTCATTCAGCTGCTGCAGCTGCCACTTCAGGTGTTGGCGTTCCTTCAGGTCCAGCGTCACAAGCTAGTGAGTTGCCTCCAGGTTCCGACCCAGGGCTAAGAGAGCAAGTCTCGACTGCTGGCCCTGTTATGCAAGGGCCAGGCCCTGTTGACGATGCGACTCGATCTCCTAGGCAGTCTCACCTTGGGGGTGAGATGGTCAGCGATCAGAGGCATCAGCAGTCAGTGCTGACTTACCGTCAAGCTAAATCCCCCTGTAAGTCGACGTAGCTTCTATGCTGTAGCTCCAATCTAGCATGGATGTCCTCGTTACTTTATTTTGAACAGCCTTGTACGCTGTCCTCGCCTGTGTTACATCCTTGCTTATTCATTATAAAAGCTTGCTTGTCTGTAACGTGCATTCAGTTGGGCATTTTGCTGCCACTAGCATGCAAGGTAAGCAAATTGCCATTTTTGTTAACATTTGTATATAGTAAACCTTTCTGACATGCCCTTTGGCGCTCACGAAATTCACATAAATATCTTTAAATGTGACTTACCTCGAGCCTAAAAGGTGAGACGATGAGTAAAGGACGTTAATTTGGACGTGGCACAATAGTTTATCTAAATTCCCTACTAGACTTGACCTGTAATTCTATACATTCTATCCTTCTAGAAGAACCTTTTTCTGCTTAATCTTCGTCCATGTTAATTGTTACTTTCATTAGCCTGCTTTCCGCCGTAGCCTCCTAGACTCTTTGACAGCTGCATTTCTCTTGGTCCAGACTTAGTTCATATTTTGTTCGATAATCCTCGCCGATTTAGTCCACCTAATGAAAGCTATCTAAATCGTTGAGAACCTTGGTAAACTTTCATATGACTGAGTGACTAAATTGACCTTCGTACTTGGATGAATATATTGATAATAAATGATTATACATCTTCTAGTGGACTCGCAAGTAAGGTGTGCCCTGTTACTGCCGTAGTTTATCTTGCCTATTATTTTCACGTACTGGCGCTCTAGCTGACGCGATGGGCGCCTCCCGTTCCCCCACCCCGAGCCAACTGGCAGCCGCCGCGGCGCGCAAGTCGCCCGTGTCGGACGCCAGCGTCCAGGTCAGTCCGCAGGCCTCGAGGGTGCAGCAAGACAACCGACGCAAACCTCAGCAGCAGCAGCAGCAACAACAGCAGCAAAGACAGGATAGGTCAGTGCACAATGCCATCTTTTCAAAGTGCAAAGATGGTTTTTAATTGCATTTGCAGGACGGGATTCAGTCGGCAAGACTTGGCACATTCAGTTTTCTATGAATGCGTTTGAAAGTTAGCCGATTAATAGTGGAAAAGACGCTGGATTGCGTTCAGCGTTACAGCTATTCCAGTGTTATGAAATTCTTGCACTTTGAACGACATTTACATCGTCGTTGCCGTCCTTGTTAACCTCCTGCCTTGTATAGTTCAGTGATGTGAAATATCTTTCATAAAATGCCTACTGACGGCAGGTCTAGCATCTAGACGGTCAAGTTGACTTGCACTTGTTAAGAAATTGGAGATTCGTGTGAAACCTTTCGTACATATTGGCCGACATTAACCACTCGTATCAACAGGCCTCCCCGAGAAGGCCAGGGCGGTGGAATGGGTGGTGGTCGTCGGCAAATGGGTGGCAGCCAGAGTTACAACCAGGCCTACAATCATGGCTACAATCAAGGGTACAATCAACCCCAATTCAGAAACCAGTATCAAAACCAATACTATGGTGAGTGAAATAGCGGGATAATTGGCTGAAAATCTTGTTCTGGGATGTACTTATTCAAATGGCATTATTGGTCACATTTTATACATTACCCAGCGTGGCTTTCTTGGTGCACAGCACGAGTACGAAGCACGGTAGGTTGCATTTGTACGCTTTTCTTCTTCAGGGCGTGGCGGTGGCATGGGCATGGGCCGTGGTGCCGCTGGCAGCGGCGCCGGTGGGGGAGGAGGTATGAATCTAAACCGCGGAGGGGGAGGGGGAGGACGCAGGCCCCGTGGAGGTCCCGTGGGTCGTGGAGGTCCCGGCGGTCCCGGCATGTTCATGAACAATAATAGACAGCGCGAAGACAAGCGCATCTTCGAGAAAGATTACGACTTCGAGCAAGCCAACACCAGGTTCGAGGAGTTGCGCGTGCAACTGGCTTCAACGAAGATTTCTAGTCCTGGAGGAGCGTCTCAAGGAGCCGCTGAGAACGGGGACCCTAATGTTGTAGAGAAAGAGAAGAAAGAAGATTCTGGCACAGAGACTGGCCCTGGGGACGAAAGTAGCGCTGAAGATCAGCCAATTCCCTGCTACGATAAAACTAAATCTTTCTTCGATACCATTTCGTGTGAAGCCGTCGAACGCAGTCAGGGGTCAGTAATTTAATTCCTATTTATATACTATCTTAGCAAGTTTATAGTACTTTGAATCTTGGCGTCTAGTTTTTAAGGCATTCATTAAACATTCAATAACTAGTTTGGTGTGAAAACTAACTTCTAACATTCACAGAACTAATTCCGTTCACATGTAAGGTTAGAATTTGCTAAAGTTTCAGTAGAGTATTCATTATCGTTCATATCGCCTCCTCAGTCGCAGCCAAAGACCTGACTGGCGTCTGGAGAGGAAGATAAACCAAGAAACCTTCGGTGTAGCATCTGCTCGTCGAGGAAACTACTTCGGCCGCGGGCGCGGCAACTACTACAACAGAGGCGGCTTCTACCGAGGAGGCTACAACCAAGGCTATTACCGGTCAGTGCTGTGCAACGCTGGGCTCTCGCTGTAGCTCCTATTTTGCATCCTAGATTGTCAGAGATTATATCGTCCAGCACTGAAGCTATTGATGATGGAATCTTTAGCTTGGGCAAGATTTGTTGATTGGAATATATTCGTACGAGCTTTATTTTGACAAGCTGCTACTTAGCTTTGAAGCAATCGATTTAAATGCCTGAATTAAATCACAAAAGAAAACAACTCGTTGAGCCCTAGAGTCTATTCTACTGCAGCGTGTTCCAGTGTTCCCGTGTTGCATTTATTCTCCCGGGCGTCGTAATTACCCCTTGAAATAGCTACGTACTAAACGAAGCATTAAATGAGCTATGGTCTATCAAATTTTAAGAAAGCTTATGGCGTGTGCACTAGTTAGTCGCTATGAATTAGTCTCAGGAGATTCCTGCTCGTGGACTTCATTTATATAGTCGCGTTTTTTATTTATTTTTTTTTTGAACTTCGTAAGAAGTTCTAGCCCATTAACTAAACGCTTAAGTAAAGTATGAATTACGTTCTTAGTCGCTGCGTCGGCTTTTTGTTAACGTTTCAAATCATCGGTGGTTTCAAAAGTTGAACCACGATTCTAAAGTTAGTCATTCAGGGTCCCGAGCTCCTTTGCTTTTCAGCTTGGAATTTTATCTCGTGCAGTGTAAACGACAAGTTTTCCATACAGGGTGGACAACTTGTATACACCTTGCGTTATTTTGACCAACATTTTTATGAAGTTCTGGATTCTGGCTTCGGTCAATAAGTTTCTCTTGATTACAGTGGCGGTGGAGGTGGTATGGGTGGCCAATTCCGTGGGGCCAGAGGTGGCGGCCGCGGTGGCATCACGGTGAACGCGAACGGCGTCGGCAGATCAGAGGGTGAAAGCTCGTCGGGACAAGCGGCAGATTCCTCTGCGGCTCTGTAGTCTCCAGGAACAAAATGGGCGTCGGCACCGTATACTTAGAAGTTCTAACTGAAATTGCAATCCCTGAAAGAATTTGAATATGTTCTTTACATTTCCATTTTGTTTACTGATAAGTTTCTGTCAGAAACGATGTATTCGCTGAACCTTCTTCGTAAAGGTTCTTGAAGTTTTAATTTTCATCATAGCTAGAGAGAATTGCTGACCGAATTGAATAAAATGCTCCTCAAGAATTAATTAAAATAGATAAAAATCTGAGAGGAATGACGTGATCGTAATTAAGAAGGTATGGCCGGCAGTGATGCATGTATCAAGATTGATTTTGATGTAAGCAGAGATGAAATTAGAGATGGCAATGGAATGCGGAGGGAAGACTTAGTGATGGTCTCAGTTAACATGGAGCATGAGATAGCGAGAGACCGGTCAGTATTGAATCATTTCGGAATAATTTCGCAATTCAATAATCAGTTGTTAAATTTGGCTGTTCACGAAAATTTGAAGTTTGTTTTGTTCAGTCCACTCGATGATACCTACTAAATTATATTTTTACATTCAATAAATCAAAAGAACAGCGCTGTATTTTCTTGAATTCTAACCGTGTAACCTTTATCTGCTGCTGAACATTACATTCTAATAAACCCAACGAGACGCCACCGACTTAGAGAATGAAGGTCTGACACATAGAGCAAGCTATACTTCGGCCCCTTAAGATTCGCGATCAAAATGGAAAGGAAGAGATGTCAATCCGTGATGAACAGGAGCGATTATCCTTGGGATAGCTCTTCCTTCATAGATTGGCTCTTCAGCTCACAGTTCACCGTTTATTACACAAGTTTACGAAAGACGCGAATTTTGGTGCGTCTCTCGTCTGAAACATTGAGAGGTGCCCAATTAACAGCTTAGTTTGACGTTAACTTTCGCTGTAAATTTATATGGCCGTGATTCAGATTGACGGCATGAGAGCGCATTCGTGGTAATGTGTGCCGAGAGATCTCGATATCTCCTAATATCGATTGTGGGTCCCTGAGGAGTTTGTGATTACCAAACATCAGCAGTGACGTTAGACAATACTTGTGCCTCTTTGTAGATGGTTCTTGGTAATGACTTGAATTGAAGCCTACATCTATGACTTGATGAATTGAAGACTATAGCTATACAGTGATGCGGAGTGCTTATGGTATTTTCTTTCAATATTTTTACTGACAGGTAATTGAAACTAAGAGGGAATTGGAATATCTTTTTCTAATTGGTAACTTGTATCGAATGTAAAGCTTTCATTATCACAAAGCTTGAATATCGGTGCTTACCACTCCTTGATCTCTGAACACGGAATTCTGGATATGCTAAAGTGCTGACCATGTCTAATCTCGTCATCGCTTCCAAAAATGTACATTCAAATTTAAAGTGAACTAATAATTGCTGATGAATTCCACCTTCATTATCAAATACAGCATGAAATTAAAACTGCATTAGGTGAAATTCTACCCGACATGTGAAATTCCGCAGATGAAGAACCTCAAAGAAATGCCAACTGTTTCGAACCGACCCTGAAAAAATCGACTCTCCACTGACAAGTACCAGAGAAATTAGTTTCATCCGGGCTTCGCTGGGAGAGAGCTAGAGTTCGTCAAACCTAGCAAAACTTAGGTTTTGGCAAGTCTGGACTATTCACACGTGTCTGGTAAGAAGCGAACACCTACTACTGCGGTGATGCTCATTTTGTATGTCATTCTATCGAGTGAGAAAGAATGAAGTCGAAATTTCATAGTCTCATTTGTAAAGTTAGAAATAACTAAACGGCGAGTAACGGTGAAATATTTACGTCCTAAGAATGTCCTTCCGTTGGGCCTAGGCTTACTCGGATTGGAACTCTCCGTGAATAATTGATATTCCGTTCAAGTCTCGACTTGAACTGGTGAAGCGTTTACACGAAACCAGTGTTGGCAGCCAACACGACCGTCTACAACTCCCGTCATTAGGTAGGTACCGTAGGTATAGTTTCTCAAGTATTTCTTAAATGTGGCAGTCATTGTCTTTAGAAGCCGCATTGACTGGTTAGGTAAAAATTTCATTCTCGGCCATTAATTTTTCGCATGCCAGTCACCCAAATTTCACGAGTTCGGGAATTTCCCGAAGAAATTCGGGAATTTCATTCCTGAATTTCTTACGAGGGAAGTAATGTGAACCAATTTAGAGGAGTCGACCAACTCGTCTTGACATACTTAGTCAATGTTGATCTCATTTTTCACGCATGCAAGAAACGCCACTAATGCTTCGCGGATCTGAAGACCCTGATGACAAGAACTAACCTCTATTGACCATTGTTTAATATCCTAGTCGGAGAAGTGCACGATTAACGAATTGTACGTGGAATTCCAAGTGAATTATAACATTTGTAAGTTATTAAAATTTGCACCAAATTAGTCATTACCCCTTTACATCAAACCACTAACTTCATTCATTATTTTTGCCAGTTAGTACTGGACATTTATAGTGGCTTGCACAACTGGCACCGTGTAAAACACTAAGACTTTTCTTATAATGTGGTGGGTGGACATAACTTGTGTATAAAATGAAAGCATTTCAACTAGGAAGCGTCTGATATGGGCCACAGCTGAGGAGAAGTTTCTAGGGCCGTGTTTAGAGGCGGCAAATGACAACTTTGGGATAGACTTTCAACTCTGCTGGTGAATGCGGTGACCAGCTGGTCCCTGTATCGCGCCATTGAGTTGTCGGTGGTACGAGGATTGCGCACGCAGTCGTCGCCACCGAACTCGCACACGCGATAGTGGTGCAGGAAGGCAACCTCACTCGGCACGTTCAGGGTGCCTCGTCCCGGCAGGAACTCCCACACAAAATGGTTACCTGAAAAAATTAAGGTGGATGACATTGTATAATGGTAGAACATTTCATACGATTTGAAATAATTTAAGAATGAATCAACAGACTGCGTTTGTACTACGTTCAGTATGGAAATTAAGAAAATCCATATTAAGCGATTTAAAATATATACCTGCTTCAACAACGAAAGGGCTGACAGCAATGTACTTGGAGCGCTGTTTGTGTGGGTGGAAGCGCTGTCGCCTTCTGGTCTTCCTCTGCGTGACGAGAGCAGGCAAACCAGCGCTGTAAGAAAAACCACTCTCTTCACTATCGGAGCACGCAGTAAATATAGGCTGTTTTTTCTCTGTTCTGTGAATGCACACCATGCAAAGACTGTCCACTTTTTGTTGAGTATACACCAAGGTCTAGAATGTCATGCTGCTTGTGCGCCTGCTGGAAGCCTTGCAATGGGTATGTGTTTTGATAATACGAGTATGAGCCAAAATTCGTTCGGGAAGTACTAAGACCCACGATTACAGATTTTAATATCAATTCAAGTACTCGTAGCCATTATTTTAGACTAATTAGGAAAATCAGGATTTGAAATTACAGTTACAATTCCAATTAAAATTGTAGCTAAAAATTGCAAATTAAAATTACATACAAAGCTTCTTGCTTATATCGTCAATCTCCTGGTATTGATAATTATGACGTTTGCTCTAGGATTAGCTGGATTAGTTATCTAGTGCTATGCTTAGTTCACCCACTAGTTCATTACAGATTTTTCCAGCTACGAATAGTACAACAAAAAAAGATTTCTGGTGCTTGACATAATGTTAGATAATTGTCAGTGCGTTTCACATTTAGCCACCTCAACATCTGCGCGGAAATAACTTGCTACCATTACTGCTATAGACGGAGATTGTTATAAGCGAGTCTTAAACTTGGATTGTTCTGGGCACGAACAATCGAGTTAAAGTGCGAGTTCTGTGCACGATCTGCAGTTTTGCTATTTTAGAATCTTCGTGGTTTTTCTAACAAATATTGGCTCACCTGCTTGGATCATCCGGCCATTGTAAATAGAAGAAAGCGTTCTGGAAACTGATGGCTCCGATCTTACGAACATCCGCCCGCGTGTTGAGGAACGAGACGAGTTCAGGTAGCGTGGTGTTCGAGTGAGGTACGATGTACTCGTCCAAGTCTATCATAAGTATGTACTTGTGACGGTACATGTGTCGGTACAGGCAGTCGTTTAGTGCTGCGAAAAGTCCTTCTGTTCGAATTTCTTTCTGAGATTTAATATTCAGTTTCCACGGAAGTATTGTGACTATTCCTTGCTTAACATAGTTCTCTAGGACACAAGCAACCTCTGGTCCTATGGTATGATTATATAATGTGAAATGCTCAACACCTATCAATCGATTCAACTCAATAAATTCAATCATTTGATTTATATTATTATAATCGAAATGCAATGGCTTCACGCAAACGGCGAAATTATTTCTCTCCTCGGTATGATCCTTGTTGAGGTTGAGAACCTTGAGTTTGTTTGTGGCGTTGCCGCCGGGGTCCGCCATGATGGAGATGCTATCGGGGGGCGGTATGGGCTGCTTGCCGTTTGTGAAGATCGTCAGTGGGCAAGCGATGAAGCAAGCAGAGTAGCGCAAGTTCCAGTTTTCTCTAATAACTTTCACTGCCCCTACGAGAACAAGAGTACTCGAGTTCGAATACCAATACTTGCACCAAACTCTATCACTTCGTTTTGTCAAAGTTGCTCCAATGATGCGAATTATTTTGGCTTTTCTATCGTCATAAAATGCAGAGTAAACATAAAACTTGTGGCGAGCATTTAGCACAGGCATCCATTCAGCATCGACGGCCGAGCTGTTGGCCGTGAATAAGACGGCTTTTTCCTCCGTCAGCGACGGCCACGACATTTTCCTCTCTGCGGTCCGCATCGATTTCAGGTAGCTCCCCGAGACTCGTGCTTTGAGGCGAGATGCGTCAACGTTTTTATGTATAACGCCGTCGTCATTCTTGACGGACACCTCTTGGCGTCTATATGAATCAATTTGCAGTGCTCTGACGATCTTCTTGTCGTCTATGATGTAGTCCGGGATGTCGCCGATGACGTCGAACTCGTCGCTCCTCTTGCCCGACACTTGGATACCATCGTTGCGGTCGTCCATGAAGAACACCTCCGTCAGGATTATCACCACAAAAATTACCACGAAAAAAACTACGAAAAATATCGAAAGTTGACTTCGCTC
The DNA here is from genome assembly GCF_000764305.2 of Hyalella azteca. NCBI lineage: Eukaryota > Metazoa > Arthropoda > Malacostraca > Amphipoda > Hyalellidae > Hyalella > Hyalella azteca. Next base: position 250,840 of record NW_025937069.1, read on the forward strand.
CCTGCTGCGTTGTCGCATTTTCTTGGCAGCGGCCGAACGTCGCTGGCGGCTAAATTCGTTAAGAACGGAGTACCTGTGGGGGGAATAATAAGTAATTAACGAGTGATCAAGTGCCGCTCACTAATTGTTCTTGCTCTTTGGTCTACACTGTAGTTTGTTGCGACTGAGTGATTTAATAGTGAATAAATTCATACGACACTTAGCGATCAAATAGCAATTACTCACAGAAAACATTGATACTTACTTTGCATGCACGGAACGCCAATAGCGCATAGCTTCAGAACGCATAGTTATGCTCTCACGGCTTGCGCCCTTGAGGCGCATGCGCGCCGCAGAGCTGCTCCTCGCGGCGCTGTGGTGGTTGCCCAGGACTGCGCACGGGAACATGAGAACATCAGATATCAACCGTCATTCTATGGAATAATTTGTGTTAAGCAAAATGTGTCACGCATTGCATTATGTTCTGGGCGGATCTTTCTGAAAGGATCTGTTTCATCCGGGTATGAAAAAAAAATCATCGGATAATACGTAGTATTATCCGATAGAATTAAATTTGAATGTACATTTGACGAAAACTAAATACCATGTTGGTATTTAGTATCACATTATTTAGCACGGCAAAAGTACATAAGTACATACTTATGTTAATTATAATGTAATTGTTTTATATTATGGTACTGTATGATGCTAAATAAATGGCGATTTTGAAACTCTATCGCTACATTTTCCTCATTCCTGCCCTTGCGTTATTGTGACGCTCAGTAATATGGTTACAAAACTAAGGTAATCTTATGATTATTTTAGGTCAATGTGTCGAATCTACCAAGTAAATAGCAGAAACTTATATTCGTTCCATTATTAAAATTATACAATAAATGGAGTGCTTCCATTAATTATATTTACTTTAATATTTTTATAAATCTTTTTTTTTCTAATTTAATTCGTCTGTCGCTCTTTAATAATGTACTATCGTTGACTATGAAATTCGTAATGAAATCAGAATGGAAAATTTGCACACTGCGCATTTGCCGTTCCACTGAGCTAGTGTTGAAGAAGCAAGACGGAGATTTACACAACACTCGAGCTTAGACATCGTCGGATGTTGTGAGGAAACTGTTTATGGTTTGTGAACAAAGTTAATGCAATGAGTGACATGCACGTCTCACTGCTGGACTGCTGGATGCCAGCATAGTTAATGCAACGAGTGACATGAACGTCTCACTGCTGGACTGCTGGATGCCAGCATAGTTAATGCAATGAGTGACATGAGCGTCTCACTGCTGGACTGCTGGATGCCAGCATAGTTAATGCAATGAGTGACATGAGCGTCTCACTGCTGGACTGCTGGATGCCAGCGTAGTTAATGCAATGAGTGACATGACGTCTCACTGCTGGACTGCTGGATGCCAGCATAGTTAATGCAATGAGTGACATGAGCGTCTCACTGCTGGACTGCTGGATGCCAGCGTAGTTAATGCAATGAGTGACATGAACGTCTCACTGCTGGACTGCTGGATGCCTGCATAGTTAATGTAATGAGTGACATGAGCGTCTCACTGCTGGACTGCTGGATGACTGCATAGTTAATGTAATGAGTGACATGAAGTCTAACTGCTGGACCGCTGGATGCCAGCATAGTTAATGCAATGAGTGACATGCACGTCTCACTGCTGGACTGCTGGATGCGAGGGTAAGATGAATCAGTAGCTTGGGATGTCCTCAACAGCTCTGGGGAGGTGAGGGCTTCCCTCTCATCCCCTCGGTCGCCACGGCGGGAGAGGGCAAGCGAGGGAGATTTGGGGGGCCGTGGGGGGGCGACGCAGTTTAGACCACCTCCGATGTCAACGCAGACCTGCAATACGAGCGGCTGCGTGCTTCAAAGAAACTGTGTCAAATGATTCATTTGATTTTATATCATAGATTTGCGCAAAATAATTGATCACATCAGTTAAAAATCTCATCTTAGAATGTTCGACTTAGTTCAGTTCCACAAGTTTTAGCATAAGTTTCAGGCTTGCTCTACATTGTTTCATGCCGAAGTCGATCCAATATTTTATCGTATTTTCAACGTCAGGTTCTTTGGTGAATATTGTATTAATATCAGGCTTGGATAAAATCACGCAAGGTTGATGATCGGAAACAACTAGCTTTCTTGCTCTGCGGAGCTTCATAGAATAGAATATAATTGTCGGCACTGTAGAAATAGGCTCATGGCCTTTTGCCGATTCTTGTACTTTTCGTGAATTGATTCCACAAGGGATCCGGCCTTTGGAACCCGATCTTTCCATAACTGACGATTGATTGAGTGCTGGACTTATTGCTTGGTATGACTCACCTTTTCAGCGTAAGGTTCGTGGGTGATGATGCCCGTGTAGCTGGGCACGGCAAAAATAGAGGTGCCTCGAATCGAAGGTTCGAGCCCAACTTTGAAGGGGCGGGCCGGTGAGGACGAATATATGGACGGCACGATGGACGACGCCACGAGGACAGACGACACGTTCGAGGAGGCAGGCGAACTCCAAGCTGCAGACGACACTCTCGAGGAGGCAGACGAACTCCAAGCTGCAGACGACACACACGAGGAAGCAGACGAACTCCAAGCTGCCGACGACACTCTCGAGGAGGCAGACGAACTCCAAACTGCAGACGACACGTTCGAGGAGGCAGATGAACTCCAAGCTGCAGACGACACACACGAGGAGGCAGACGAACTCCAAGCTGCAGACGATACTCTCGAGGAGGCAGACGAACTCCAAGCTGCAGACGACACTTTCGAGGAGGCAGACGAACTCCAATCTGCAGACGACACACACGAGGAGGCAGGATTCGCCTGCAGGCGCTCCAGGGGGTTCGACTTTGCGAAGGATAATTTACGAAACAAGGAGAATATGGCGGCTACAGACGGAGAGTCTTCCGCCGAAGAATAAATCAGGGAAGAAAGAGATGGCGGATCTTGGTGCGATGGAGAAGAAATGATGAATGTTATGCGTTATCAAAAGAGTGCAAATTATACGCGGTCTTGACGCGCCGCGACCGAAGGGCTGCCGGTCTGCAAGAGAGCAAAATGTGTTTCTAAGTAAACAACAAGTCAAGGAAAATGTTGTCTAACGACATTGGTAAAACATTCTCCAAACAACACAAATGTTTTTGACCAATAATTGATATATTTACTTCCGTAAAGCCAACAAATTTACCATTGAACCTTACGACATTCACATCAACACAACGGATACTCACAAATGAACGTTAAATAAATCTATTGTAATAACGGAGTTTATCTCACATGTGATTTAAAAAATTAGCATCAAATACATTCCGAGCTGTAAGTATAGACCGCCGGCCAATGAATGCACAATGTTGGTAAAGTTTGCAGTCCACAGCCCAGACGGCAGACTTCACGGCTCACGAAATGTGTGATCATGAATGACAACTATTTCTAGAATCACGTAGTATCATCTTTATCTTTATTATAACACATAGTATATTATTGTAAAAAGTAGTATCATCTTTATCTTTATTATAACACATAGTATATTATTATAAAAAGTAGTATCATCTTTATCTTTATTGTAACACATATTATATTATTATAACACGTAGTATCATCTTTATCTTTATTAATTATTATAACACACAGTATATTATTATAGCACGTAGTATCATCTTTATCTTTATTATAACACATAGTATATTATTGTAAACTGCATGTTCGATATATTTCAATATATCGAACATGCAGTTCGATATATTGAAAAAACGAATAAAACAAATTCTCTGGTCTTCAATGAAACCTATTGTAAAAAGTAGTATGATCTTCATCTTTATTATTACACATAGTATATTATTGTAAAAAGTAGCATGATCTTTATCTTCATTATAACACATAGTATATTATTGTAAAAAGTAGCATGATCTTCATCTTTATTATAACACGTAGTATATTGTTATAACATGTAGCATCACCTTTTTCTTTATTTTCACACGTATAACATTTAGTATATAATTATAGCACGTAGCTTTATCTTTATTATAACACGGAGTATATTATAATAACATGTAGTATATTATTATAACACATATTATATTATTATAACTCGTAGTATCATCTTTATCTTTATTATAACACATAGTATATTATTATAACACGTAGTATCATCTTTATCTTTATTATAACACATATTATATTATTATAACACGTAGTATCATCTTTATCTTTATTATGACGCGGATTCATGATCATGCGGCATACATTAGCACTAATGGAAGAAAACGGAACCACCAGTTAATTAATAATTTATTAGTAATTTCTTAATAAACTTCAAAATTGTAGAAATATATAATGTGAAGAAAATTAAACGCGTTTTCGGACACGATTCAGCTTGATTTACATTAACTTCATGAACGTTTGCTTGACCGAACCGAACTTATTTTGAAGCTTACTCTGTGCTGCTCTCCTTTGTTCAAAAGCTCACCTCAAGAACCAAGGAGGAAATCCATATACATTGATCCCTCAGAGAATATTTTTTTATTCTATATAAAAAATAGAGTTGATAAACCATACATAAAATGAGAATTTTGTGCCTCGGATCAAATTGAGATGGAATGCAGCACATGCTGTGCTACATGTCGACTGCAACACACGTTAGTATTGGTGATATCCATACTGCAAAGATCGATGAAGTATTTCTCTGCACTCACAACACAACACGCACACCCAAAACATAACACGCACACCAAAAACATAACACGCACACCCAAACCATAACACGCACACCCAAAACAAAACACCCAAAACATAACCCGCACACCCAAAACATAACACGCACACCCAAAACATAACACGCACACCCAAAACATAACACGCACACCCAAAACATAACACGCGCACCCAAAACATAACACGCACTCCCAAAACAAAACACGCACACCTAAAACATAACACGTACTCCCAAAACTACTGCACTGCACACCCAGCGCCTTTGACACTTCACTTAAGCCAGTTTACAATAATTTTTTCAATCTTATTTCACCAAGCATTTAGAAGCGCATCTCTAATTTAATGCATGCATTACTCAGGCCTTAACCTCATTTGTTGCATTCAGTATTACAGACATGAAGCTATAATATTATATTACAAGCGCTGTTTATAATTTATTGCAAAGCTGTTGGAAAGACATGGCAGTTGCCATTACCATCGTAATTTATTATAAATATGCTAAAAACTTACGACATAACACACTTTGTTATGTGTAATCAAGAAAAAATTTGATCAAATCACATTCTATTTACTCTCACCATTATAGGCTATTATTAAATGCAAAACATATAGTGACGGTTTTTTTTTTTCACAAAATCTCAATCTTCTCATTTCAATAAATTTGTTTATGAGGAGATGCAATCATTGAAATTCTGCGGCAAGACGCAAATAGAAAAAAATATGTATAACTCAGTACTCCCTGCAGTGAGTGACAGAGAGCGCATTTTCTCGTCGATGAAAACGTGAAGTCACGGACGAACAGACAGACAGACGGACGGATGGACGGACATGACGAGCACAAAAGCGCATTTTTCAATAAATGAGAAAGTGCGCTAAAAAAAATTATAGCAATTGTTCAAGCTGCATGCAGTTCAGTCAAGTCATCCCTGTTAAGTGCAAGTGGCATGAATGGCATTACAGCGGCTCTGTATCTAAGCACAGCCTTGACACAGCTGTGCATGACAAGTCTCTGACACACGACGCTGCCCTATAGAGCAACACGGGCGTATTCCAACACGCAAGTGACGTTGGAACGACAAAGTTTGATTCAACGCATGTTTCAACGTTTAATTCAACGTTAATTCAACTGAAATTTAACGTTAATTCAACGTTATTTCAAAGTTAATTCAACGTTAAATTAAACGTGGTTTCAACGTTATTTCAAAGTTGATTCAACGTATAATTAAACATTAATACAACGTATAATTCAAAGTTGATTTTAACGTTGATTCAACGACAGATGAACCCCACACGACAAAAGTTTCCGAGAAGCAAACGCATCACTTTGTTCAAACCTAAATATTATCAATTACCAAACTTTTATGGTACATGTGGTCACAAGACTTTTTCTTGTGAATTCGGATGTAGGAAGATGAGATGAGTTTTCAGTAAACTGGTGACAACATATGGAAAGTATGAACCATTACTGAACATGGATTGTATCAATAAACATAAAAAGTTACAATAACTTATAACTTTACAACACAATTTGTCGATGAAATCAGACGATAGTATATAGCTCCCATGCTACTGCTTTGCCTGGCTTAAATACTCATGTGAACAATTATTAAACGTCCACCAAAAGTGAATTATACCAGGTCCACGTATTTAAGATGTGTGAGATGAAACTCAACGTGGCTAAAAGCTCAAGCAATTTGATATTAAAAATATTTTTTACACGACTTTTGATCCTCTCGTTGCAGCTGAATTTATTCATGCGCGCATTTAATAGTCCGAGAACGGAGGCGAGGGTAGAAATTGTCAACACATCCATTGCTCTTGTTGGTACTCCCGCTCAACTTGAAGGTTATGATGGAAATACGATGGAAATATGGATTTAATTAATATGATGGAATTTAATTAATATGAATATGATGGAAATACGGATTTAATTTGTCCACAATTCAGCAAGAAATCTTATAATCAAATTTAATTAAGTATGATTGTGATAATTTTTGGGACCATAAAATGTCCATTAAAGATGTCCAAAATGTTATCGCGTACATCAAACAATTAGTGTGATCTCCGGAAACTGTAATGAGACATTCCCTCTTACGAGCAATCGATTCTGCTCCATTAATGTTTGTAACGTAAATAAAACAAAAATGATTTTGAGCAGAAGCTTGGTTTAGAATAGAAGAGTTGGCACCGAAGAAATAGGCCCATTACTTTTATATATGTATATTTTTTCAAAGGTTATCTGAGCCTCACCTGCTTGCGGCATCACTGTTTAGCTGCACCCCATTGTTGACCAAGAGTCATGGTGATGTGATTCATGTCTACGGAGCGCACAGCACCACCACCTCACGCCGCTACGGCAAGGCGGCGACTGAGGGAAAATCAATGGGCGCCGACACAGAACTGCTCACGGGGGACTTGAGGGAGAAGTTCATGTTGAAGTCTATTAAAGCCTCTTTAATTTATGGTCAATAAATAATAATTGATGAATTATAATAAATAATATAATTATATCGTAATAATTTACGATCAAATAATTTCGGTTCCATTGATGGGACAGGTAAAAATACTACCTCGATTGCCTTCGCAAGTCTCGGACGAAGACATCATAAATCGCCGCCGAACGCTTCCGGTAAAAGGAAAAAGCCCTGAGGATTTTACACTTAAACGCGTTCCACTTTAAAAAAATATCATCTAATTTTTTCAACTCTTTGGAGAGGCTTTGAACATCAGACCCCACTTTTCTGTTAGTTACTAAATAATTCTTCGTAATTAACTAGGAGCTACAGACAATAGTAAACGATTAAAGCGTACATGCTGTTCAGTCAAGTGGTTAAATGTCAAGTGAATGATTAAACCAGCTTGTAATGAATACCTTCTGAGTCCTTCAACACGTTCAACATTCCATCGACAAGTGTTTTATCATCTTATGTTCATAAAAATTAATCGTTAACTTTTGTTAATATCCCAATTTTCTTGGTGATATATAATACAAGCTACATACGAGGTAGAACACAATACGTATCTTGGTACCAGCTACATACAAGCTACGTACGAGCTACAACATAACACACATCTTGGCAATATAACAATACGAGCTACAACACAATACGTATCTTGGTACCAGCTACATACAAGCTACGTACGAGCTACAACACAACACACATCTTGGTGATATAACAATACGAGCTACAACACAATACGTATCTTGGTACTAGCTACATACGAGCTACGTACGAGCTACAACACAACACACATCTTGGTAATATAACAATACGAGCTACAACACAATAAGTATCTTGGTACTAGCTACATACAAGCTATATACGTACGAGCTACAACACAGTACACATCTTGGTAATATAACAATACGAGCTACAAGACAATACGTATCTTGGTACCAGCTACATACAAGCTTCGTACGAGCTACAACATAACGCACATCTTGGCAATATAACAATACGAGCTACAACACAATACGTATCTTGGTACTAGCTACATACGAGCTACGTACGAGCTACAACACAACACACATCTTGGTGAGTTCGAATGTCTCAAAATTTTAGACGAGGTCAATACGAAACAATACGAGAGTTCGAATATTTCAAAATTTTATACGAGGTCAATACGAAACAATACGAGAGTTTGAATATTTCAAAATTTTATACGAGGTCAATACGAAACAATACGAGAGTTCGAATATCTCAAAATTTTATACGAGTTCAATACGAAACAATACGAGAGTTCGAATGTCTCAAAAATTTATACGAGTTCAATACGAAACAATACGAGAGTTCGAATATCTCAAAAATTTATATGAGTTCAATACGAAACAATACGAGAGTTCGAATGTCTCAAAATTTTATACGAGTTCAATACGAAACAATACGAGAGTTCGAATATCTCAAAATTTTAGGTTCAATGTTAGCCGATAAAAAGTGCACATCCAATAAATTAATGAAAAAAAATACGAACAAATTTCGAAAAATATATAGTAATTATACAAAAAAATATAACTCAGTACTCACAGCAGTGAGTGACAGAGAGCGCATTTTCTCGTCGACGAAAACTTGAGGTCACGGACGGACGGACAGACAGACGGACTTGGCGAGCACAATAGTGCATTTTTTCCATAAATGAGAAAATGCGCTAAAAAGGGACGTGAAATAAATAAAGAATGTGTGGACAGAGCAAAAGGTGCCGTAGGAATGCATTCAGTTCTATGACAAATGAATGACAACAGATTGAATAGTGGCAAATGAATGGCAATTTGAGGGAAATACAAGCAAAAAGTGCGCGAAAGGCATGTGAAATTGAAATATTTTTAGAATATTTCGAAATATATTTTTTTAAAGAAATGTTTAGAACTCAGAAATAGAGCAGGCGAGCGTTGAGAAATGGTGCAGAAATGGTGCAGGCAGGCGTTGGTGCAGGCGAGCGTTAGTGCAGGCAGGCGTTGGTGCAGGCAGGCGTTGGTGCAGGCAGGTGTTGGTGCAGGCAGGCGTTGGTGCAGGCAGGTGTTGGTGCAGGCAGGCGTTGGTGCAGGCGAGCGTTGGTGCAGGCGAGCGTTGGTGCAGGCGGGCGTTGGTGCAGGGGCGTTGGTGCAGGCGAGCGTTGGTGCAGGCGAGCGTTGGTGCAGGCGAGCGTTGGTGCAGGCGGGCGTTGGTACAGGCGAGCGTTGGTGCAGACGAGCGTTAGTGCAGGCGGGCGTTGGTGCAGGCAAGCGTTGGTGCAGGCAGGCGTTGGTGCAAGCAGGCGTTGGTACAGGCGAGCGTTGGTACAGGCGAGCTTTGTTGCAGGCGAGCATTTCAGGACAGCTGTCGCCTGGCAGTTGACTGCTCCACTATACCAGTCATTCAACATCAACATTCCATGTGCTAGGAAACTGTTCAAGATTTTCACTCTGCGTGCACCACTCATAACGTTCAAACTTATTTTTCCTTCTATTTAGGTAGTTATAAATGTTTTAATTGTTCAATTCATCTCCTTTAAATGCGAGTTTTTTTCTGTTTCATATTGGCATTCAAATGAAAACAGACAAACTGTGCTCAATACTCATAATAGTGAAGCATGGACACCGAGTTATCGTGTCACTATTTTTCTTTACTATAATTACATAATGAGTAAATTTTTTCTCTAATTGAATTTACTTTTGGCTAAATATTCCCAGTAATTTCATAGATTATCGACTAAGGTTGATGTTATTAAAAATGGAAAAAAATTAACTCGGCGAGTGATGTTCAAATCGCGTAGTCTGTAGCCCTTATGTTGACATTCAGACTCCATATGGACCGAGTTTAGAGTGGGCGGCCCACTCGAAATTGTTCAGCACATTGGCCCACTCCAACGTCTCATGAATTCAGCCCGCTCGAGACACATTAGTCCCGCAGCCCACTTTAAATTGCAATGTCTGCAGCCGGCAGCCCACTCGAGATGCAGGTACCCACTCAACACAAATCTTGCCCGCTACCAGCCCTTCCATTGGGCGGCCCACTCGAAGGCCCACTCCAACGCCTCATGAATTCAGCCCGCTCAAGGCATATTAGACCCGCAGCCCACTCTAAATTGCAATGTCTGCAGCCCACTCGAGACGCGGGTACCCACTCAACAGAACTCTTGCCCGCCATCAGCCCGCGTATAAGCGAGACGCGAAGGCGCGCCGGCCCAGACTAAGAGCCGACCACGCGGCGACAGCAGCGGTGAGACGAGGTGTGCTGTGGTCGTGACGTGCTGTGGTCGTGACGTGCTGTGGTTGTGACGTGCTGTGGTCGTGACGTGCTGTGGTCGTGACGTGCTGTGGTCGTGACGTGCTGTGGTCGTGACGTGCTGTGGTCGTGACGTGCTGTGGTCGTGACGTGCTGTGGTCGTGACGTGTGTGCTGAGAATCTCTCTAAGAAACAAATGCTCAAGTTTGATTTGCATTATTATATTATATCATTGTGTAAACTTCCTGTATTATATAATATCGTGAGTTATCGTAAGTTATGTCGAGGCGAACATTATCACACGTTGCATCATATTATGAAAAAACTTCCGGTGCAAGCATTAGCTAAGAGCTCATGCTTGTATATGTTATACATTATACAAGGTAAAACTTATACAAGTTATACCTTGTTAATTGGACTCATTCCGCAGCGCTAATTACGTGCAGGAAAAAACAAATTCTTCACAATTAATTTTAGATCGTTTAGCTTGTATGTTGACGTGAAGAGCTACGATGTGACATGAGTTTTGACTTTAAATTATTTTAAATTTCCTAATCGTATTAAATTAACTCCTTTTGCCTGATGTTTATTTGGCAGGCTTAAATTGTCCGTGTTGCATACGACGAATTTCCGGCCACATCAGCCCCCCTTAACCCCGCTTGCATGCATCGCATCTCAGGTTACAAAGAAGTGCTGTACTCAAGACTGCATTGAGGACGGCTTAAGTTGCAACGCTCTTCTCATCATGGTGAGTTACTGTCATTATAAGTTTTCAATTTTTTGCCATTTTCACATAAGCCACCAACTTACGGGAACACTACGGAGAATAATGTGCGTATAGAATCAACTATGCGCATCTGTTACTAAGAAGTGTGGCTAATTTCGTGTCGATATTGCACTATTATTCAATTTTTTTTCAATTTATGCTCTGCAGCCTGACCTTGTCTGCACATTTCTGTACCTCGGTGCATCTTTTCCAAATACGGCGCTGCTGCTTCAGTCGAGTATTTGCTTGAAAAACCGCGAAGTCGTCAAAAGGCGAAATATCGAGTAACTGAGTTTGCTCGCACAATCCCAGAACAGACACGGCGCGGTCATTTGAGAGCCTTTTGTTTACCTCTTCAAATCAGTTCAAAGTCAACTGCATCTTTTTCTGAACATCAAGAGATGAGTCGGCATTGTAGAGATTGGTGGTCCAACGCAAGGTGCAGTGTGCTGCCGAAATTTCCAATTCTTTTAGATTCTTGTGTGATGGTAAGCATCTGTGAATATCATATCAAAATGATCCAAGTTGATCTGCCTCATTGGGAAGTTATGCTGCAAAATTTCAAAATTTTCCAACGCTAGGTGCACTATGAAGCATAAATTACCAAATTCTTTTAGATTCTTTTGATGGTAAGCATTTGTGAATGCGATTGCAAGGAATTTAAAAGCAAAGAAAACGCCCAGAAAATTCACCATATCGATATTGAAAACGTTTCGGAGTCCAGCTCCATCATCAGTTCGACTAAACTAAAAATGAATAAAATCACTTTAAAAGTCAAAATTCAAAGACAGACAAAACCTAAACAAGACCTAACATTATATCGAAATAAACAGGACTAGTTATGAACAATGTTCATAACTAGTCCTGTTTATTTCGATATAATGTTAGGTCTTGTTTAGGTTTTGTCTGTCTTTGAATTTTGACTTTTAAAGTGATTTTATTCAATTTTAGTTTAGTCGAACTGATGATGGAGCTGGACTCCGAAACGTTTTCAATATCGATATGGTGAATTTTCTTGGCGTTTTCTTTGCTTTTAAATTCCTTGTGAACTTGCGATAAAAGCAGACTAATGATATAAGTACTGAATGCGATTGTTAGTGGCTGTTATGGTGTTGCAGCCGATAATCATCTGTAACGAGCTTTAACTAACTAGTAAATATATTGATTTAACTCAGCTATTTAAAATCGTGTTTCTTTAATATAGTAAATATATATGAGTTATAATTCGATAGAATCTACAAACGTTACATTTAGAAGGAAGGTACATAATATAACGCGTGCCGATTGCAAATTTCCAATAATCATATTATCAAATAATCGTTTTTTCGAGGAGCATCTGAAAATGTTCGAGTAGAATTAAAAAAATCAAAATGAAAAAGACACTGTCAAAAAGCCCTCGAAATAAGTAAGTTTGAATTTTTAAAGAATAACTTGTGCTTTGTTGACTTGTTATGTTTGTTTTCAACATTAAATCAGTGTTGTTTACGCGCAATTAAATGCAATATCGATATTTTCTATTCACATTATTACAACCATATATTATTTTAATTTTGATCTTCAAGAAGCCTTGTGCTTTGTTGACTCATTATGTATGTTTTCAACATTAAATCAGTGTTGTTTACGCGCAATTAAATGCAATATCGATATTTTCAATTCACATTATTACAACCATACATTATTTTAATTTTCATCTTCAAGAAGCCATGTGGTTTGTTGACTTGTAATGTTTTACAGTCAGTACCTTCAGCTGCCCTGATGCTGCTGCTGGCGTCTGGATCAGCCTTGGCAATCAATTTGGGTGAGTGATGAGGGCCTGTAGCTCGATCGCTGCTACTCTTTTTCTAAGTTTTACCAACGCAGAGAAGCGACATGCCCCCGACAACCATCAATCCTGGGCGAATCTTCCATCACTTAGCTAATTTGTTATTGTCGAGCTGAGCTCACAAGCATGCATGTCTCGTCCAATACACATGCATCTTTGCATGGCTAGATGGCTAATAAAAATTTTTCCTTTTTAGCGCATTTTCTCATTTATGGAAAAAATGCACTATTGTGCTCGCCATATCCGTCTGTCCGTCTGTCCGTCCGTGACTTCACGTTTTCGTCGGCGAGAAAATGCGCTCTCTGTCACTACTGCAGTGAGTACTGAGTTATATTTTTTGTAAATTAGGCGGTGTTAAGATAATTATGGGTTGGGTTTTAATTGTGATTAACGTTATCAAACAACGCCGAACAGTGGCTTTTTATAACGTCAAATAGAGGCTATCGACTACTGTTATCGAACCACGCTAATTATATAGGTTGTTCGACAACATGACATCCATATGTTGAAAGTAATCATTCCATGACATTCATGTTGAGAGTAAAAATTTAAATATTATTCCTAATAAAAATTTGATTGTTCTCATCCTGTTTTCCTGTGAATGAATTAAACTATCAAAACTATACTCTAAAAGTGATACGCTTATGCGCTCCAGTTAATTAAAGCAAAAATTTTTTATTACAATTTGATTTCATTTTTACTACAATTTGATGTCGCTATTAACTTCTAATTCTCTTTCACTTATTTATATTCTGTCAAGCTCGTAATTATCCAGCGGAAATAAGATAATTTCTTAAACACTCATCGCTTACTTAAGTTTCAGTGCGTATATCATTAAATGGGTAAAGTGACGTGTTCATTAATTGGGTAAAGTGACGTTTTAATTGCGTCACTTTATTGACGTAATTTCGTTACTTAATTGTAGAGTATTTAGCATGATTGGAGTCTTCCAACTCAATTTATATAAAGGATAAACATCGTCAGTTAAAATGTAAAAACTTGTAAAATTATGAAAATTGAGTTAATTAATTAAGTTAACATAATATTGATCTAATCTTCAGATATACCAATGAAAACTAAATTTCCTTTTTTTCGTTTCTATTGATGTTCTTAATGAAGAAACGTATTAGGTGTCAAGTTTTAATTTTTTTCACTTTATAAAAGTGTTTTATTGCACATGACGATCAGGGCCAAAGACACTATCACACCATATATAAAACTTCATAACGATAAGTGGCTTTATGTATTTACTTTAAAAAAATTTCATGATCACTTAATGCACATATGCGTATGTGTATTGTGAATATTTACTAAAGAGTTTGAAGCATTAGATTCTAAGCCTTCAACTGAGGTAATTTCCATTTCTAATTGATTTCTAATTACGAAATCAACTGTTCCTCACTTTGAAAACAAGATCATGTTGTTAGCGTTCACGTTAATGTTTGTTCTTTGAAGTCAGCCTGCGAAATAATCAGCTATTCAGTGTGTCACCAATTCATCACCAATTAATCCTGAACTTATATAAGTGCCGCACTCGGTTTTATACTCGCTCCCAATCATCTGATCCGATAATTGCTAATTACACTGCAGAATTTTGTGCCTCGGTTGTTGGGGAAGTTCGATAGCTGAAAGCGTTTCTTTAACAATTGTAATATTTCTCTTAAAATTGCAATCGATTGATATTTTTTTACCATTTTTCTAACTTCCGTTGCCTAATTTTTTCGCAGGTTTAGGGGAAGTAAAACATCCTAATGGTTTGACCATTTGGAACGTGAACTGTTCCCTGGAAGAGCTCTATCCTGGCCCCGAGTGCAACCAGTTTTTCATGTGAGTCTCTATAAAACAATGACATCTCGTGTCCTGGCTAATACAATATCATATCTGCACACTTTAAGTGCAACACGACCCACCGGTATAAAATACGCCCTGAATGTGACATGGTCGCACTTAAAGTGTTAAATAGGTCTTGAATAGGTTCAACTGTCTCTCTTCAAAATTTCCGGACTATGAAACATATTTCAGTCATTAATTATTTCTAATGGCGTTAGGTGCGTGGATGGACTTGCCAACGTTCGTCGGCTGGTGAGGTTCTCCTGTGGCGCTGGGACGGCTTTCAGTCCAAGGTCCTCCGTATGTGTCCACTCCCCTAGCTGCGCTCCTGGAGTCCCAGCGACGCCACCACCTTCAGGTCCAACAACGAGTTCTGGTCCCGAGGTACAGGGAACACCGGGACCTGTTCAACCGAACATTAGTGTTCTACCGGGGCCTATTCCCCCACCCGGTGTGTTTCCACCCATTTTCCCACCACAACCGAACTTCACCGTTCTACCCCCTGCACCCCCAGCTGCAGTTGTTCCTGACTCGACCACCGATGAACCAGCCAGTGAACTGCCAGTCGGGCCCTCCGTCAGTTCAGTAGTCTCTGTTGTGGGTGGTGCTGCTGAGGAGGTCTTGCCTCCGGCTGCCCCGCCATTGGAGGACCTCAAACAATTTTCTCCTCTTAGTCGTCCGCTAATTAACTTGGATCGTGAGTTTGTGCCGACATGTTACTGCTACTGAATTTAAAGTTGTTGCTGAATTGGTAATTTGCTTGATTTTATATTGCAATTAAATTTTGGCATATTTAGTAAATTGGCACTGCAGTTCTCAAAGCAGTGTTTGGGACTAAATGACTTTTTGTGGGGGTAATTTCTGTAAAAAATGCCCAAATCAAACCCAAATACAATGTTAAATTGATGTCTATGCTCACCCAATGGGATGATACGTTTGTTCCAACGGGCGAAACGTAATTTAGTGAAAACATTTTTATGAAGTAAATAATACATATAAACTCATTCATGCCCTGGACCTGTTCGCGTCTCTCCTTTAAATCCCTATAGAACGCGTACCCATTTACCCCTTTAGATCGCGCTTACCACAGTTTAGGAATCTCTGATGTAAAGTCATTGCCTAACGTGCATTACGCGATGCGTGTTGCTTGATCTAAATTCGCATCATTACCTGAAGCGTGATTTAAATTTGTTTGCAGCCTCGGCAATCCTCTTCTTCGGGAGTGATGATTCCTTTGACTGCCCCCAATACCAGGTAAGTATCAGTTACCCATCGTCATGGGTAACTAATGCGAATTCCCGTAAACTGAGGTTTATGACTTATATACAAGAGAATGAGAAATCGTGCATATTTTCTGCAGTCGACTTTAATTATTCAGTCGGGCCACAATGTTAACTGATTGAGAGATGTAAGGTATTAATGTAATCTCATTATAGAAATATTAAAAAGTTAAACGAGGTACAACGAAATTTCATCACAAAAGAATTTTACACAATAATGTGAAATTAACTGTCTTACGTTTCAATTGAAATCTTTTGATTACTTTTATGAACAGCTCGACGAGACGAGTTTCGTGAACTGCACGAGAGAAGGCCGGTGGGAGCACACGGGAAGTTGCCAGAAATTCTTCCAGTGCATCCACACCATGGACTGCATCGTCAAGGGTAACTGATGCAATAATCATCCACTCCATGAACTGCATCGTCAAGGGTGACTGGTGCAATAATCATCCACATCATTAACTGCATCTTCAAGGGTAACTGATGCAATAATCATCCACACCATGAACTGCATCTTCAAGGGTAACTGATGAAATAATCATCCACACCATGAACTGCATCGTCAGGGGTAACTGATGCAATAATCATCCATACCATGAACTGCATCTTCAAGGGTAACTGATGAAATAATCATCCACACCATGAACTGCATCGTCAAGGGTAACTGATGCAATAATCATGCGCACCGTGAACTGCATCATCAAGGGTAACTGACGCAATAACCAACCAAATATATGCTGGGAACCGTTTATTTTTTATTTAAAGACAAATGCGATTGCTTAATTCTGCATTATTGAAATGTTTTTTCCAAAGGCTGTGCAGAATTATTACATGAGCCACCTTATACGAATTCTTGCTTTATCTTTGCTCAAAACAAACATCACATGTTAGGCTATAGACATGAATTATTATTTTCCTTATCAAAAATGCCACGACTCTAAATTTCGTTTTTCAAAGCGGGTATCGTGATAGTCAGTTATAACTCAAGTGAGAACTCCCTGCTCAGCGCTTCAGTTTGCAATTGTAACGAGCATCCGTTTGCACCGCACAGGTTTCCAGTTCCGCTGCCCGGCCGGTTACGTGTTCGGAGCTCAAGAGAGTCGCTGTGTGCCTCAGCAGAGTCCGTGCGAGAAGCTCGAGCCTGTGCCGTCCGAAGGATCCTTCGTGTTTCCTGTCATCCAGCTGGACGAGGACGGTCTGCAGGACTTCGAGGTCGCCACGGTCTACTGGGACTATATGCCCTTCATTGCTCAGGAGACCTATGAGTGATTCTTAGCCATCGATGCGGAGTACGTCAGGAGCTATTTGCAATGCGTGAACTAACCAAACTGCAACTTTATATAGAGATAAAAGAGATAATACATAATTTAAATAGGAAGTTCATCGTTCTCACTGTATTAGTTACGTAAATCGTAATTTCATGCGAACACAGCTCGCCTCACAATTTTAACCTAAAAATTTCAGACCCGGTTTGTCTTACTTTTGATTCTAACGGCCGGACAGGCGGCAAAGGGTTTTGATGGGCAAAACTTCATATAATATATAGATTTTACATGTTATTCAGGGACTACTCAAACAGGGAGCTCTTTTAGCACATGTAATATCAATGTCCATGGTCATAGCGACGTGCTTGAATCGTTGAAACGCTTTTTTGTGGCATTTTAAGACCTTTATAGTTTCGCTTGTAGCTTTCTTAGTTTGTTTCACGGGCTAATTATTCTTAACTCTGCTTAACTCTTTGCATCGTCTGCTCGACCGCAGTTGCCTGTGTGGTAGCAGAACTGTTGAAGTACACATTCGACCTAAAACCTTCAGGTTTATATTTAAATTGGTTTACGTTCAAGCAATGAGGCAAGCGTGGATTCCACCTCTGCGAAAAACTTTAACGCAACACTACGAAGTTCAGCTCTTTCCTGCATGATTATACTCACGGTTAAAAGCATTTACTCTGATTGTTTTCAAGGAGTATCGAAGAATATCGAACAAAAAAGTTATTTCTAAAAGCAAACGTAACTAAAAAATTAAATTCTAATTTGTATCAAACATTTTTCAAAATTTTAAGTATCGTTGATAATTTCTGAGTAAAATAGCGGTGATTAGTTTTTGTCGAAAATGTTACACGCCGCTATTCAGGATATTATTGTGTTCAAGTTCGCCCTATGAATTTGGCCTCAGTTTACACTGCTTTCCAGCACATTAACTTTTGTTAAATAAATCTACTGCTGTAAATCTACTAGATCAGTAATGAAAATTTCTAATTCATAATTTACTTTACAATTTTATACAATTCGGAAAATAGTTTTGCTGTCGCAGTGCAAATTCAATTAACTAAGATTCACGCCCCTGTGCAGCTTCTTCGGAGCAATAAATCTGGTTTGCAATAGTGATTTTTTTTAATAATTATGTTAGAACATTAGGGTCTTGAAACAACTTCGCTGTTGGCTTCTTGCTGTTTGCTGCGTAAGCTCAACAATGAATTTTCTTCAATTTCTATGAGATTTATCCACTCTTGACTCACTGCTTGAAGCATTTTCAAAATATATATTTTCCTATGCAAACTAATTACAACTAATACAATTTGTCCGCTTTTTTAAGACTAACCAATAGGCGCCAGGGTAATGATTATAATGCATGCAGGTATTAATTAAAAAGTTGATTGGTATGGCCTTGTTATTTACTTGAGCCCTTATAAATGCCTCGGTTTACAATGATCGTCACATATGCCCAAAAGATCAGAGTATTCATGCAAGGCATGGTCACCTGAAATTAACAACTCAAATAATATTAATTATTAATAATAATTAATAATAATAATGTACCGGCTGCAGGGAATATATTTGTGTCTTGCGTGCTGAAACTTTCTGCAATAATTCAAAATAAATAGTGCCAGTTGGAGGCAAGATATTTAAATGGAATTTGTTCGACTTGTGAGTGCAAAATGAGAAATTAAAAGTATTTAGATGGTGACGTTAAGTTGATTAAGAAAACAAATTTAAAAAAGCGACTAATGAAGCTTAGGCGTGACCGAGAATGCGAGAAAAGCTCATTGAACTAAATAAATAAATACACAGTGAAACAAATTAGCAGTTGCTTGTCTTCCGTAAGAAATACATCTTTGGGTTCTTCAGAAGACATGCACTGCGGCGCAGGGTAGGTTAGACTTTTAAGCGCATTTTCTCATTTATGGAAAAAATGCACAATTGTGCTCGCCAAGTCCGTCCGTCTGTCCGTGACCTCAAGTTTTCGTCGACGAAAAACTGCGCTCTCTGTCACTCACTGCAGTGAGTACTGAGTTATATTTTTTAGAGTATCACCTGATCTAAGAGAATGCCTGTAATGAAATAATGCCGGTAATCAACAGAAAGTTAAATTCCTAACATTTTCTGTACCTTATCCACAGAGCTCATAAAAATGTTAATTAATTACAATTCCTTAATTATGGCAAAATATTAATTCCTTAATATTGGCAAAATAAACAATAAAAAATTCGTTTTATCAACGAAATTGGAAAAATTTCTGATAACGAGCTCGCTCTGAATATGAAATTGTTCAGGATAAACGAGTCAAGCTTTGTTTTGCCACACATGACGGGTAGAGCTTGCCATGCTGCAGCAAACGACAAGCGTTATATGCATCCTTCTTTTAAACGCATCCTCTCCCTTGGGTACTTTAAATAATACGAGTACACTACTACTAATGCATCCCTCTGAAGGGAGAGTGCATGAAAAACATTTAATTTAAACGCATTCTCTCCCTTGGGTATATCAAATAATACGAGTACACTATACTAATGCATCCCTCTGAAGGAGAGTGCATGAAGAACATTTAATTTGATACTACTTTTTTGTCAGGCCTTAAAGCGCCTTGTTCAGTCAGCGTTCTGGTGCACGTTGAACGTAAGAAGCATAAAACCAAACAATCTTCGTTATGGTCTACAAGCAACAACATTTTTACTTTTTTTTAATTAACAAGGAGCTTTTTCGCTCGTCTTATATCCATGCGTGCTCGAAATATTCAATTGCGTATAATTTTTATAAATAATGCCGAATTTTAAGACATTTAAATATACCTTATAGCTAAAAAGTTCCCTCATTAACTTAAAATCCCACAGTAACAATTTTGGCAGATTTTCGAACTTATTTATAACTAACTTGATGGCAATCCCTAAACATGAGCAATTTCTCTCCAACAATCACAACGCCTTAATGCATGGGAAAAAAGTACTATGAGCATCTGGGAACAAAGTACTCCGCACATCGTAGTATGCGTGGGAACAAACTACGATGCGTGAGAACAAAATGCTATGAGCAAACTCCGCACATCGCATCTTGTTAATAAGTATTGAAGAACCAGTCATCTCGTTAATAGGTATTGAAGAATAAGGCATCTCGTTAATAAGTATTGAAGAACCAGGCCAAGTCTTCGACGGTGAGCTCCCTGGCGGGCGCGAGTCTGAGGTGGGCTGGAGTGGGGCTCTTAGTGCACGTGGGCAGACGCTCCTCCTTGTCGCAGCGCTTCTTGTCCTCTGAGTAGCCGTACTGCTCTGGGCACTTGTACAGCAGCCCTGTACAACGCAAGAGTCACCATTAGTACTGCTCTGAGCACTTGTACAGCAGCCCTGTACAACGCAAGATTCACCGTTAGTATTGCTCTGGGCACTTGTACAGCAGCCCTGTACAACGCAAGAGTCACCATTAGTACTTTCTGTCGTACTGTTATGGGCACTTGTACAGCAGCCCTGTACAACGCAAGTGTCACCATTAGTACTTTCTGCCGTACAGCTCCGGACACTTGTACAGCAGCCCTGTGCAACGCAAGAGTCACCATCAGTACTTTCTGCCGTACTACTCTGGGCACTTGTACAGCAGCCCTGTACAACGCAAGAGTCACCATCAGTACTTTCTGCCGTACTGCTCTGGGCACTTGTACAGCAGCCCTGTACAACGCAGGAGTCACCATTAGTACTTTCTTTGGACGTGTGCACTTCTCAGCTGGACAGCAAAACGGCTACCCTTTAACCAACAGCGTTGTAGCGTGCCCTTGTACAACAATTTAATTGTAGTGTGCCCAGGTACAACAAGTTGTAGCGTGCCCTAGTACAACAAGTTAATTGTAGTGTGCCCAGGTACAACAAGTTATAGCGTGCCCTGGTACAACAAGTTGTAGAGTGCTCTGGTACAACAAGTTGTAGCGTGCCCTGATGCAACAAGTTGTAGCGTGACCGGGTACAACAAGTTGTAGCGTGCCCTGGTACAACTAGTTGTAGCGTGCCCTGGTACAACAAGTTGTAGCATGCTCTGGTACAACAAGTTGCAGCGTGCTCTGGTACAACAAGTTGCAGCGTGCTCTGGTACAACAAGTTGTAGCGTGCTCTGGTACAAGTTGTAGCGTGCCCTGGTACAACAAGTTGTAACGTCAACAAGTCCGCGATAAAAATTACAATATTAGGCTATGCTGAATAAAGGAGTTATCATTCATGTTCTCTTAAGCGCCGCGTATGCGTTGCAATGTTTTCTCACCCTTGAGGAGTCCGGAGTCGAGCTCGACGCACTTGTAGAAGCGGATGCAGTCGCCTTCGAAGGGGTAGTAGCCCTTTGCCGGGCAATCGTACAGCGATGAGGGGTCAACCTTAAATTCAGAGGACAATTAGTCAGATTGTATAAGAATTAGTTTAAATAAATCATACTGGTTTAAAATTAATTCTTTAGGATATCAAAGTCATTATTTTCTAGGATTGGTTAATCTTTCTTACAAACGATATGGCGATTTATTAATAACTTGTGAATGAAAACAACTAATTTTGAACTAGTCCCTATCAGCCTTATGGGAAATGATATTGAGCGCTTATTTCTATTACATTAGTTACTTCATAATATTTAGGAATCGTTTCAAAGTGAGCCGGAATTTTGGTATCTTATCAAGAAAAGGCCTTGTCGCAGAAACCTGATTTACAACAATCTAAAAACCCATTTTAATTAATACCTACTCTAATTACTGCTGTCATAGTTAAATCCAAATGAAAAATTTTTGGAAACGAGTACATTTCTCTGGCTGTGGGTTTTTCTTATCCTTAAAAGAATGGTAGACCGGAATTATGACAACTGATTTTGCTTGAGTGCATATGTTCCTTCCCTGATAGCTCAAAGCTTTACTATGAAATAACTTCACAGTTTTACTTGCTGCTTCTGAAGAGATAGTCGCGAAAACTAGATAGGTACTCAGGATGTTGAACCATCCTGTACATATGTCTGTCCTATGTTATAATTACTCCCGGTGTTTGTAGAACATTCCTGTACATATGTCTGTCCTATGTATGCATTACTTACTCCCTGTGTTGTAGGCGAGTCCTCAGTTGTGGTGGCGTCGGTGACACTCGTGGAGGTGGTGTCGGTTCCATCGCTGCCCTCAGGCGTCGGCTCTGGGGCGATTTGCCCCGAGCACGTCGCAATGGTGGCTGCAAATCAACGAAAATCTAACACTTGTCTAAGATATTTAAATTGTTTTAAATCATCTGGTCTGACAACATCCCGCAGAATCTTTTACTTACAAGACTGTTTCTAAAACTTTTCGTGACCATTAATTGCGTAAAGCTCACCAGGATCTGCGCAGTTCTGTCCCGCCTCGTTGAAGATGAGGCCTCGGGGACACGTTAGCATCGGGAAGACCCAGTCTGAGCCGTCCCATTGGCAGCGGTAGTATCTGATTAGAGTCAATTGCCGCGTCAAAAAAAGGTGTAAAGAAAACATTCCCACCGTAATCAAACTATCACTGGATAATTTTTGATTCATTATACGAGAGGCAAAAGTGCTGTATGCGAGAACTAAAAGTGTTTCTAAAAATTCCTCATGAAGCAAGCATTTACGATCGATAACAGTAAAATCACGTTCATTGATTAACTATGATTTAATAATGATTTTGGTCTGTATCATGCGGGAGGTATTAAAATACAGACCTGTTGCAGTAGAGGGGATGGCGGCGGTAGGCTTGCCCCGAGAAACACTCCAGAGTGAAGGGCATGGGTGGGGCAGAGCCATCTGTCACAGGGGGTGAAACGGGCCCCACTTGTCCTCCACCTTGGGGTTTAAAATAAATATAATGCAAACGATCAGTAATGCCATACCGTATAAATATTTTTGTTCACACGACTTGGTGGCTCAGTGGTTACAATTCAGAGTACCAAGATTGGCGCAGGGAGGCGCGGGTTCGATCCCAGCTCTGTGCGCCAGTTTCTGGTCAGAATCGGCTAGGAGTCCGGGTGGTTAAGCAAAGCAAATTGAAGCAGTGAGTGGCGCGTTCGAGACTGCAACAAGCTGTGAATATTATGCGATGTTAAGAATCGGCCACAGGCCTACGTCCTGATCAATGCTGAAACCGCTATTATTATTATTATTATTATTATTATTATTATTATTATTATTATTATTATTATTATTACTATTATTATTATTATTATTATTATTATTATTTTATCATCATTATTATTATTGTTATTATTACTATTATTATCATGAGGACTGACCGGGTTGAGGGTAGCCCACTCCGGGTGCCACAGGGGGTTGAACAGGTGGCTGCGGAACGACTCCAGTCCCTGGTCCATAACCTCCACCACCAGGCGCTCCACCTGCTCCAGGCGCTCCACCTGCTCCGGGCTGAAGAGGTCCTGACCCAATTGGTACCAGGCTGGAGGCCAGCATATACTCGCACTCTGGTCTCTTAGGTACCACCCAGGCGATGTGACTGCAAGTGTCCAACTCGTCGTCGAAGATTGTGCCGAGTGGACAATTGAACTGGAAGACGGTGTAGGAAGACCCGGTGCCTGTCCAGTCGACGCAGCGGTAAAAGTTCACGCACGAGCCCGGAGTTGGGAAGAACCCAGGGTACAAGCATGTAGGAATGGACGCGGGGGAAATGTTCCCAGGTACTACTATTGGTGTCTGTGGCGGCTGGGTTCCACTAGGGTATCCTTGCTGGGGAAAACCAGATGAGGTTACCGGTGCTGGGGAAACGGGTGGGTAAGTCCCAGCAGGCACTGAAGGTGCTCCTGATCCTCCGGGTTGTGGGTACCCAGCAGGAGTCTCTGCAGGACCTGTTGGCTGTGGGTATCCTCCGGGTGCAGGCTGCCCGCCTACAGGACTTTGTCCGTATGGGTCCTGGCGCGGTCTGCCCCACAGCGACTGTTGACGAACTCGGCGCTGGCCCAGCTTGGCGCCGCGAGCGCGGCCTGCGAAGTGACAATGGGTTTCATGATTTATTTTAAAGATTTGTGCATTTTTCTAAAATTCCAAGTTGATTAGCACTATAAATTGGTCAGGTGATCTGTTTTTGCGTTTTTTTCGTAGTCTAGATGGTTTGCGTAAAATTGTATCTCATTTAAATTTAAACATCGTTTGGAAAATAACCTAAAACAAATATTTGGATTCAAATCATGACAACTTTAGATGCTGGCCTTGCCCATAAAAAAGGCATAAAATGTTTGACGTTTTGACACGTATTGAAGGATTTAGGAGGCATGAGTAAATTTCGAGAATATTTTTTCTGCTCTAACTTGTGCATACCTTCAGCAGCTGCCACCGCCACCAGAAGAATGAATGCAAGAGTTTTGTTCATGTTGTCGCGATCTGCAAAGAAAAGCGAAGACTGATAGCCACGTACATAAACATATATAGATTGCGGTGACATGTTATCTCATAATGATAGTGTAAACGTTTGTGGCCGGAAGAAACTTTTGCCATGAAGGATATAAAGCATAACATATCAGTTATGAATCAACTTATCGATGAATGAATACATGATAGGGAGCTGAATTATTTATTTAATGCATTTTATATGCAGCTGATCTTGGCTCCTTTTCCTTCTCATTCAGCGACTCTTTTAAAAATCACCTATTGGAAAGATACCAATGATGCGATATCAGAGAAGCAGTAACGTGGTTATCATTCATAATTATGGATTACTCTCCGTATCAGCCTATGGTTGACGATGTACAGTATTGCCTTATTTCCCGTGTATTTTTCTGTTTAATATAGTTCTCCCTGAATAAAAATTGTTATGAGGAGAGAAAACGTGGAAGTCTACGGTATTGCGCAATTTCTATTGAACATTTCAATGACGCATCCCCATAATTAAAATATCCAAATCTTAACACTCATATTGTCTTCGGTTGCTTTCGGCTTAGTGCTCATTCATCTCCGAGAAACGATTGTAATTATTTCCTTCTAACTGCCATGCATAATTCAAGCGTGCAAATAAATTTTGTTTCCGTCGGCAGACGTGAAAATAAATTTGTTTTCATTACATGAATTAAATTTTCTTTGTATTGATAAGAGAGTAACTTGCATTTCCTGAGTTTAAAAATATTGTATGTCCTGCACTGTCTTTAAATTATTTTTCATACCTAATTAGTACAGTACTATAACATACTAACAATCCAAAGTAAGAATTTAACCGCAAAGAAATGAAAAATAAGATGTATTATTTATTCCTGAAACATTTTGGAGACCAGATCCATCATCAGTTCAAAAATTTTACACTGAACTTTTGACCTGATGATGGAGTTCTAAAAAAAGTTATTTTTAAAAAGTCAATTTTAGAACTGATGATGGAGTTCTAAAAAAAGTTATTTTTAAAAAGTTAATTTTAGAACTGATGATGGAGTTCTAAAAAAAGTTATTTTTAAAAAGGTAATTTTAGAACTGATGATGGATGAAGTCCTCGAAACGTTTCCATGAACATCTTCGGTATTTTTTTTGCTTCTCGATCAATGATCTATTTGTGATCTTGCGATTTAAACAGACTGATGATTTGAGTACTTATTAACATATACAAACAATATTAAATAACGACGAGCTTGTAATGAAATGCCTCCCAGCCCATGAAAGGACATATATAGTCATTCCGTTGTCACAAGTAAACTAGCGGAACTCTTTTCAAAGATCGTTGTGTATGAGGAGGCACACGTTATTCAGCAACGAGATCGGCTAAACTTGAAACAAAAACGGCAATCATTTGCCATGCGTCTGTGACAGACGCCGACTGCATGTATGGTTTTTCTTGTGAGTGACTCGACTCATCTGAGTCATGCCTCGATTGCCGTCCCCGGCTCGCGACCGGGTTAGAGTTGACTGACTTGACTCATCCGAGTCATGCTTCGATTGCCGTCCCCGGCTCGGGACCGGGTTAGAGTTGAATGACTTGACTCATCCGAGTCATGCCACGATTGCCGTTCCCGGTTCGGGACTGGGTTCGAGTTTAGTAACTCGACTTATCCCAGTCATGTCTCCAACTCCCGTCCCCGATAAGTAACAGGGTTCGAGTTGAGTGACTTGACTCATCTTGGTCATACCTCCGCCTGCTGTCCCCGACTCGGCCCAGGCCTTCAAGTTCCAGTCAGTAAACAAATTGAACAGCAAGAAGTGTGTGTGCCCTAGACAAAGAAGAGTTCAATTCCATTTTTACCGTTCCACCCGTTCGTTTGACACCAGAATTCAATAGCACGTTGTTCTCAGTAGAGATCTGAACGAGTTCATCCATATAGTGTCTCTTTCTATCTTGATAAATTGTGTATTGTTATAGATAATGAGGCAGAATACGGTCTAAGTTCGAAGAATACGAGGTCTTCAAGTACGTTGGCTTGTCGTCATACAGAACGGACGTAGGATTTTGAGCTTTCCGCTCTGCCAATATTGGCTCTATGCCTGAGTACGTTACATCAAAAAAAGGTGGTTGTAGCCAACGGTCGATGAACGACGAGTGTTTGCACCATGCACCAGCAGCAATCATGCGTGGACTTAAAATCAAAGCTAAAGGATACTTTTTTACAATTTTCACGCACAGCGAATCTCACTCATGTTCAACGCATGTTAACCTCATGTTAACCTTAAGTTCAACCTCGTGTTAACCACTAGTTGAACCTTATGCTAACCGTACAATTATTACCAGAATTATTGATTTTGGTTATTTCATTTACCTACAAACGTACCGTTATAACTTGAAAATAGTGAAGAAAATTTATCCGGGATATTTGTGCATGATGATACTAGGTCTCAGCACTGCACATATATAGAATCGGATAAAGAGCGCAAACATCATTGAGAACGAGCAGAAATCAATAAATTTACACACTTTTACGAATACGATAAATAAGATTGGCCGATTAGAAACCTCAACGTAAATTTCGGAACTGACAAGTTAGATTTCAATGGATGTTTTCAGGAAGTAACTGCATGTGAGATGCCAAGTAACAAACTCAGACCACATCGAGATTGGCTCAATAGACGTAGTCTGAAGGCCTAGTTACATGGATGAGATGACGTTGAACTATGGCGAAAAATATTTAGAGAACTTAAGCTTCGACCGAGGATCTGTCAAATAGAGATCATGAAATAACAGCAGAAAAGTGACCAAAAAATAGATGGCGTCTGCCTTGATCAAGATTTCGTTGAATAATGATACCCAAACAACAGATATTGGGCGTGATGGAAAATCCGTTTAATTGTAATCGGTAAATATCAAGGCAGCTTGCGTGGTCGAGGATTCACTTCTTCCCAACTCGCCTCAAGATTGTCTTTGCCTGACATCAACCTTGACTAAAGTGATTCGTCTTCTTCAGGTTTGTTTGAGTGCACTTCTTTTGGTTTATTTTTCCATGCCGACATCTAGTTTGAGGTTACCGTCAGT
Organism: Hyalella azteca; assembly: GCF_000764305.2. Taxonomy (NCBI): domain Eukaryota; kingdom Metazoa; phylum Arthropoda; class Malacostraca; order Amphipoda; family Hyalellidae; genus Hyalella; species Hyalella azteca. The sequence continues at coordinate 278,633 of NW_025937069.1, forward strand.
AGGCTGGCTTGGATCCAGCGCGGTCTTGATCCAGCTTCTTTCTGTCCGTGTCGGTCAACAAGTTCGTCCTTTAATCGTGCTATCTTGCCTGTATTGGTGAATTACTGCGTCAATAAACGGACTCGTGAACCCGGAACCTGGCACCAGCTCGTTAGCAAGTCACATTCCATTTAGTGCGTGAGTAAAAGCTTTCATTGGCGTTACCAGCGCATTCCCATCAACCTCCATTAATACAACATTACAACCTCCAGCCATTCCCAGCAAATCAGAAGGATTATTCAGCCATTACTCGACGTATAAATGTTTATTAATTTTGATTATTTATTACCGCTGCAGTAATATGTTTTAGATTTAAAAAGTCTAAGAGTTGTTACCTAATGATAAATTTCAAAATTATTATTTTATTCTGGTCATTATACTTCGAACACTTACTACTAAAAAGTTTCTTTACGAATTATTTGGTCCAAATTAACAAATATTATATATTAACAATTTTATTCGGCGCTGGATCAGTGACATTTGAGACAAAAATATTTGTTATAATTACTAAGTATATAGTTTAAAAATTTACAAAATACCAAATCCGCATCCAAAGAAGATCCTATAAATGGGGTTCCTGAAAAACGGTTCAAAATCGCAGTCTTGACCAATTTTTCGGACGCACGTGCTGGTTTTTTATAGCAACATTGTAGGACTGGACTTATTAAAAGCAAGTAAAAAGGCTCACTGCTCAAACAAATCACAGTTTTTTCCACAAAATTTAAACGTACCATTTCCATGAATGCATTATACTCTCAATACCGGTTCCTTCAGTACATGAAGTTTATAAGAAATCTAGGTCAGATGATGTACAGCGTTTGCGTGATGATACAGAGCGGTGGCAGCACAATACTTAACTGGACGTGCGTAATCTGTTAGAGCGCTCTAGTTGGTAATTTTGTTGTCAAGTCTGTAGCCGTTGCTAACATGAGTAAGTATGCAGCCTGCCATATACATAGTCTATACTATTGGAAGTATGCAGCCCGCCCTAGTCTATGCTATTGGCAGTATGCAGCCCGCCCTAGTCTATACTATTGGAAGTATGCAGCCCGCCCTAGTCTATACTATTGGAAGTATGCAGCCCGCCCCTAGTCTATACTATTGGAAGTATGCAGCCCGCCCCTAGTCTATACTATGGAGCCCTGCATGCATTGTGAACTATATATGACAACTGGCATGGCGCGCCCTCCGCCGGCCGGTAAAGGGAGCACAAAGCCTATTATCTCGTACCGTTCTGAGTGCCTTTCATGTAAACTAACGGGATCTGAACCCCAGTTTGGAGTGAGGCCTTTTACTGCAAGTGGGGCAGCTTATTGGCATTATTGGGTTCGGTCCGTAGGCAGATAAGTAGAGAAGTCAGAATGGTTTATGGCTGTGAGAGTTTAGGGGTCATGGATTGTGCCCTCACTTTCAATGGTACTAGAAACGCAGAAGAGAATTCAAAAGTGAGTACGTTCGTTCTTAAATTGTATGTGAAAATTTATACTGGATGAATCACGTACATAAATTTGATAATTAAAAGTCATATATTAATTTTTGAATATATAAAACTATTAAAGGAGCAAGTACTTCACAGCAATATACTTGGCTAGATAAAGTTATTTTATATCTCAAGTTTAACAGTTTAGTAGCCCGTAGTATTATCATGAACGAGTCGCTCGTGCATCTAGTATCATGAACAGTTCCTGAGCGTCTCCATACACAAACAACTTATTAAATTTAACTAATTAATTAATTAAATCGAAAGTAATTGATTAATTAAATCGATTACTTAATTTAATTAAAATATTTCATTAATTTATCATTATTAAATTTAAGTAGTCTTCTCTGGCTAAAATATTATATATATTTTTTCTTCGAAGTCCCAATAGGTCCTTGAAAGCGGGTCAGAGGCGTCAAGTTCACTTGCCCCTACAAATGATCTTAGATCCAATGATCAAATTACCGACGTGTTCGGTTGCTGGTCTATAAAGTACAAGACTTGTGTTCGATAATGCATGTAACTTGTGGCCCTGTAACTGGAACAATGCAACGGTGTACTATTGCCACCTTGGCCGCTAATCATAGTTATCTTGATCTCGTAACCAAGGCAAGTATATAGGACTTGCCTTGTAGGTTCGGCCACCAGAATAATCGAAATATGGGGAAAATACAGTAGCTATGAATTTTTCCTCAACATACTTATACGTAAACCCGCACATATCATTTCTGTTTTTAATTTGTTGTTTACTCAAAAAAAACTTTAGTGTTTTTTTGAAGACGGACTGAAGCTTGATTTATATTACTTCGCCAAGGAACACGACCAATAACACTATTAATTAGTACGAATTAAGAGAATCTGATAGATCCGTATTTAAATTACCGATACTTGACATTATTTTGCTTGGAAATAACGGCTTGGAAATGTCGTTCACCTTCGGAGTATATATGAGACTAATAAATGAGCAGATTAACGGCGCTTATAGAGGAAGTGAGTGACGGCCCTATGTATAATTGTTGTATTGTCAACCTCAATCAACACATCATACATAAAATACAGCACACTGCAGTAATTAAGTATCATCTTCGGATCTTCATTAAACCGTTTAATCAACAGTAAAAAACCGTTTAGTTGATATCGCAGAACAATGACTGATAAGACAATGGAAGTTGATTGCTCTGGTAAATCAAATTTAATTTGCCTCAAAAATCTTGATGGTTGTAAAATCGTGGTGAAAATTAAAAAAAAAACGAATCAACTTTTCCTCTATCGATCGCTACTAATTTTAGAGGTCATTTTAGTAAGGAGTGAATTAGTATTGATAATTTTTACGTTAATTTCTCCTTCTATGTTCTATAACTATGTATCATTTTATTTACTGCTTACCATGACATGTAATTTCAAATTTTCTAACTAATGTTTGCTGGCTCCGTCAGATCATTCATACTGCAAACTCATATAAAGTGCAAGCCCACTTAAATCATTCACTGGACAATTGAAAGTCTCAACAAAAGAGCTGTAAGCAAGTTAGATCGTCCAGAACATTATTAATTATTACTACATTATAGGTCGTCCAGACCAATTTTTATTGATCCATTAGCAGATGACAAAATGTTACCCGCGGCAGGATGGCGGATTGCGACACCGTGTAGTGTCCTTGATCTCTTATGTGATCCTTGCCAAATTAGACAGGATGTATTGTTATTCAAATGAGATAATGTGAGGCATTTGAAATGCAAATACTCGATATTTACACAGGCTTTTGCATGAGCTTTATAGAATAGAATAGAATAGAATAGAATAGAATAGAATAGAATAGAATAGAATAGAATAGAATAGAATAGAATAGAATAGAATAGAATAGAATAGAATAGAAGTGTCGGCGTTGAAGAAATAGGCCCATGGCCTGTTGTACCTAAATACTTCGCCACTGAACGTACAGTAAACATGCGAGTTGTAACTGTTATTAGAATCCAGGACACGCGTCTTGAATATTAAACAAACATTTTCATATCAATTGAAGCAGGTTTGTAGGGGTCATTCGTTGAATTTTAAATTAATGTGATAATTGAAATTTCTTGAAACGTTAGGTTTTTGCACTAAATTACCATTTTATTCGATTATTATCGCTTAGAATTGTAATGAAATTGTTTAATTTTGAAAAAAACATTTCAAAGATAAAATATGCCAGCACAAGAATGACGTCACCTATATAGTCCGGCAACTATATATAGTTGTAATGCAGCTGGAATGAATTTCGGCAGTGAATTTCTAGTGAATTTCTTCCGAACTCTGCCCTCTTAATGACAATTAATTTTCAATTAATTTGCGATTTGTGTATTGTTTCTCAATCCACTGATTTTCCCTCCAAAGGTCCTTGTCAATATATGGCTATTCAGTCGTTCAAATCACGCTATATAGGCATTTATATCCATTTTTTTCAGTAAGTATTATTTTTAAATGCTTTTTCCGGCCCAAAGTACATACATCGCCTCGCCCGCTGCACTCAATCGCAATTCCGAGAAAATAAATGCTGCTGCTGTTAACTCGCTCTTTGCAGCAAACTTGTGCGCAAACTTGATTATTTGATTATTATTATTTTAAACTTATGCACAAACTTGATTATATGATTATTATTATTTTAAACTTGTGCACAAACTTGATTATATGATAATTATTTTAAACTTGTACACAAACTTGATTATTTATTCTACGTTTATTTGGCTCCTCGGACTCAGTTTGCGTGCATTCAGATTCTCCGGTCGAATTAGGCCGCTGCTCATTCCTGAAGCGCTTTCCAAGAAGCTGCTGAGGAACTAACTTGTTGGATGTTTGTCCTGCTTTCATTATAAATAAACGTGGCTCAGTAAGAATGCCCTGCATAATAAATTCATGAATTGTGATTAAATATCACAAACGATATTCTGCAACACGGTAAGTCCTTCTTTGCATTTTGTCTCTTAATTCCTGTTTATTGTCCCCTGTTCATTGTTAATTGCCTGTTAATTGCCCACCGTTTTTATTTCAAGCATATATAATTCAAGCAGTTCGGATATTTTAACCCTATGCTTATTGCATTGCATTTAGGTAAAACTTTACAAAAACTCGATCGGTACGATTACAACGTTGTAAAATTATGCGAATTGACCAGGGTTATCTAACCAAACTATTACTGTGGACTTTATTTTCTTCGTCAGTTTATTTTATAGTATTTGTTTTTGTTTTGAAATTACCGTTGTGTTTAAAAAAGAGTGAAAGGATTCCTCCGAATTTTCTTCACTTCGACGACCGCGAAGTTCCTTTTCGACGCGGTCGCCAACCAAGCGTGACCGCTCATTTCGTCTGTGTTCGCCTTTTTCTTCAGAAACACGACTTGTGGGATAGCGTATTAAATTGATTCGATGATTTTTGATGTACGTAGGCGATATTTTCTTCTTATCGTTTACAAACATGAAGACTTCGTTTGATAAAAGTGTGTGTAACAGGATTGTTGCGGCCGGCAAGACACGTTATGAAGATCGCCCGCGTCGGGAGGAAGCATTATTCTATCACTGTTGCTGGGAGCGGCTTTGTGTCAAGCCAAAAAACGTATCTTTTCTTCGTCAATTGAAAGCCTGCGGTAAAACTCCAGCCTGCGGTTGTAACGTAGCTGAGGACTTTGCACTTGAGATGTCAATATTTATATACGACGCGGTTGAATTGCTGAAGCGACAGAGAGAAATGTTCTGCGATTGCTTGTTGCGATGGGATGAATTTTTTTACTTGTGCAGATTTCCGTTAAATTTCTTCACAAGCCAAATTGGTGGCATTTTTATACCAATTTTATTTGGCAATAAGCATGTCATAAATATTGTAAAAATCAATTCCAACTTCCTGTGACGTACATACAAGACCAAGATAGTATCAAATTTCCACATATGCACCAATAATCAACAATTTAGTCGCTATGATGTTTAATTATGCTTCAGTGACGAAGTAATTTTCCCTGCATAAATTGCTCTCTTATCTTGACAATTTCCTGCGATGAACCCCAAAGCTGCTGTCCCTGAACCCAGCCGTGAGCAGCCCGCGCGTCCGCTATATATAAGTCTGCATTTAATTATCCCGTATTTAAATATTACATGGCTTGATTTATGCCGAATTTAAATATTACAAGGCTTGATCCGCAGCTGCGTTGAAGAGTGGCCGTCTTATCGCCAAATGGAATCGACGGGCGGCCCATACTTTCAAAAAAATATAACTCAGTACTCACTGCAGTGAGTGACAGAGAGCGCATTTTCTCGTCGACGAAAACTTGAGGTCACGGACGGACAGACGGACGGACAGACAGACGGACATGGCGAGCACAATAGTGCATTTTTTCCATAAATGAGAAAATGCGCTAAAAAGTTAAGAGATCGTAAGTTCATCAGCCAATCATTGACGGCCTTTCAAGCAAAATCCACCAATCATAGACAAGAAAATAGAGCATAAGTATACTTACGTTCACTTAGCGAGTTTTGAAAGTATTGCCCCAGGCGTCACGGATGCGCGCTAATCCTGCGTCTCCCTAAAGCTTTTACAATATTTGAATTGAACTGCGTTTGTTAGGATTTGCACAAACTAGTTCTGCTCTCCTTTATTGTTTGTGTATGTGTATGTAAAAATTGTGACTACATGCATTCTTTGATCTCGTAGGTATTTTTATCAAGCTGCATCAAATTTTTTCTAAACGGTCATCTGGTTCATAAATTAGTCAACAAAATCCTGTTAACAAAGGCAGAAGAAAATTCTAAGAAGCAAGAAATTAAAATTTCACAATTTGAGTTATCAAAAAAGAGACCACAGAAAGACATGTAGAGTATACACAAATTTTTAGCATGGGGGTGATTAAGTTAAGGATTCTGCGCATCCGTGAAATTCCATTTGTGATCGAAGCAGGATTCAGTTAAGTGCCTTCCCAGGTTCGATTGATTTCTGTTCAAAAATCCAGTGCGGTTGAAGGTAACTGTGAGTTGATTATACCGAGCAGCTCCTAACTGTGAACCTCAGGATCGGTATTGAAATAAAATAGATAGTCTTTTTGAGGACAAGCGAAGCGTTCACAGAACTCCGTTGTTCGCCTTCATGGAATCGTTACTGTTTTACCGACGCGCCACTCCCATCGTGAGAAACAACACCCGTAGCAACACAACAAAGCGTTCGTAATAGTTTTACCACCACTCACCCGTGAGAAACAACACTCGCAGCAACACAACAGAGCGTTCGTAATAGTCTTACCACCACTCACCCGTGAGAAGCAACACTCGCAGCAACACAACAGAGCGTTCGTAATAGTTTTACCACCATTCACCCGTGAGAAGCAACACAACAGAGCGTTCGTAATAGTTTTACCACTACTTACCCGTGAGAAACAACACCCACAGCTGTGAGGAATAATGATTGACTCACACAATATGACAAAAGAAAGTCATATGAATTCAATACAGATTTATTGAAATTTATGCAAATGGATGTGATGAAATTCTCTTCAGGATGACAGCTAAGTTGAACAGCGACAGGTATCAGTAAATTTATTTGATTAAGCATATAGCGAGAGATTCTTTGAAACGCAGTTTGAAGACTATGGTAAAAAAAATTGGTCCGGTTGGCAAAGAAAAATTCTCAAAGGCGTTTCCCCATTCGGTTCCTCGATAAAGAAATGGAAAATTAGCGACTTGCCTATTGAACGGATACTACTGTAATAATATGCTAAAAGTAATTGGGACCTCACAAATAAATAACAAAATGGGACCTCACATATAAATAACAAAAGTAACAAACCTAAGAAGCTAAGATGTTGATAGAGTTTAGGATATATATTAGGATACTTCTTAGTGGTAAATGTTTACAGGAAGGTGGTAAATAGGAAACTTATGAGAAATCAGTAAGACGAGGGAACTCTAGACGGAAAGGTAGAATAGGAAAGTTGGAGATTCGACCTTTGAAATTATAGAAAGATTATAAGAAACGTAGGTCTTGGCTATGGAAACTGGATCCCTGACAAAACTGACGACCACGCTTCAATGCAATGCAATCACAGCAGCACATCTATACCAGCATCACCAGTACCATCTGCAATTAACACAAGGCCTTCAGGAACAACATCCTCATAAGAACATTGGTAGCCTCATAGCAACATTGGTAGCCTCATAACAACATTGGTAGCCTCATAACAACATTGGTAGCCTCATAACAACATTGGTAGCCTCATAACAACATTAACAACATTAGTAGCCTCATAACAACATTGGTAGCCTCATAACAACATTAGTAGCCTCATAACAACATTGGTAGCCTCATAACAACATTGGTAGCCAGCAGTGCACGCAGTTCGTGGAAGTAACAGGTAATAGCCACGGCGCAAGGCTGGCATGGTCGCTCGTGTCAATGACATCAGGATGTCCGTGCGCTGCTATACAGCAATGAGCTGCGGTGTGGCAAACGCGGAGGAATGTTTCATGCTGAGCTGTGCACGGTATTATTGCTGTACACAGCATTATAGGGTTGCTGCATGTCTCATGCTGCGCTGTAGCACCGCAGACTAAATAGAGCTACGGAAAAATATATGTTCAGATTTGAAATGCCTAGCACCACATCGAACCCTTAGGAAGTCTAGTAGCTACTTCAAACTATCGTCAGTCATGATACGAAAAGATCCGGTCAAATGACACGATTTTAGATCTTCTGTGAACAAGGCACGAAAATCGGCGACAGGCCACATCAGGCCTACACTTCAGCGTCGAGATCACTTGATATGTAATGTTATTATATAGTGCGGCCCAATTTGTTGCATTCTATGTAGCTAAGAATCACGTGTTAATCGCCCTACAGGAGTAAAGGATTTACGTTCACATTGTTTACAATTCAGTCCAAATTATTTGTCCTACATTTAAAAAGCATTTGTTGCAAATCCAGTATTATATCAAACCATGTCATCACAACAGCTATAGAGAACATCCCGGCCTCATCGATGCAAAATTAATTATTCATTTATTCGTCCAATTGAAGAGTTCAAATCGTCTTCTCGTTACACAATTTGAAGTACTTAAAAGTATTAGAATTCTGACTGGTTCATTGATCAAATTAATTAAATTAATTAATAAGTTTATTGATTAAATCAGATACACCATACAAGACTTTTATAGGAAAAAGTTTTGGCGTTTATCATGACAAGAATCGAATAAAGAGTGGTCGTTGACTCGTTCACTACGCGAGCTGTTCATAACCAAACTCCTCAATTAATACACTTTTGGAATTCCAATTTTTTTCACAAATGCAGTGAACGAATGAGAGAATTTCCTCAAGTGCTATAAAGGATTCGTTTATTTCTAGTTCACTTAACTTCTCGGTACAAACAAGGATAGAGGATTTGGCATGCGCGCTGCCTGAATACCCATGAAACTTCACTCAAACTGGGTAAAAAGATGACTACGTATGGTACACAAATTTTCATTGGTATTGCAGCACGCAGATTTTAATGCAGACATATATTGCTGCCTCTTCAATTCAACTGTTCGTTCTGAACGTTTCACAGGCCTAAACCAAAAACTAAGAGATTTCTCTTAAGTAGGTCGACACTTGCATGCGTGCGAACACTGCAGCGCCTTTGGCCAATGCCCCATTGCGAGGTCCAAACATGATGAACTCTTACAGAGAAAATTGCCTTGGCTCCATATGTGGGCAGTCGACGCGGGCACGTTCTTCCTGTTCATTACAGTCTCCCCACCTACAGCTCTCTAGTATGGAGATTCGTAACGTTGTAGCTCTTCGTGAATTTCTGACACATTTTCCTCTTCTATTTTAAAGTCTTGCTGAACCTTCAGAACGTTGTAGCCTGTCGTGAATTTCTGACACATTTCTCTTTCATTTTAAAGTCTTGCTGAACCTTCAGAATAAAGTCCTGCTGAACCTTCAGAACGTTGTAGCCTGTCGTGAATTTCTGACACATTTCTCTTTCATTTTAAAGTCTTGCTGAACCTTCAGAACGTAGCCTGTCGTGAATTTCTGACACATCTTTCTCGTTGATTTTAAAGTCTTTCTGACCCTTCAGTTTGCAGCTAACGGTAACTAGCCCCGGTTGAGGAGTGAGGCCAAATGGGTGACAGCTCGGACATGCTTTTTATGTAAGATGCCTAAATTGGCACGTACGTATATGGCGGCAAGCACAAGTCGGTGATCGATCACTGACGTCTGGAATGCATCTTGCTCGTCCCATTTGAACTAGTAAGTTTAATTGCGTGTATTTTCGATAAAAAGAGCAATATTTTCTAAGCCGGATGGTTTTTTTATCATTCAATGTGGGATACTCGGCATTTAAATTTTTTAAGTTAATTTTGAGCATGAGAAATTTAGATATATAACATTACTTAATGAGAACTTAGAGGCTATTCTCGAGTCAAAGCATATGTTCTCTATAATTTTTCTCGACATATCTAGTTTCAGAAATCTCGCTTGATAATTTAAAAAAAGGCATAGCATCATATGCATTACATATATGCTGTTCTAAATAATGACTTGCCGAATTTGTAGCGTTCCATAATGATTTAACTAAACTTTTTACTGCCCTCTGTTAACAATTAACTGTAAAAGTATGGTCTTCATCCTCATTACTTCAAAAGATTCATAGCTTCTCTGATCATTACGATAATATTGGAATGAACGTTAACAGAAAAGATGGAGCTTATGCACATACATGATACATGAGTCGCAATACAATGCACATACATGATACATGAGTCGCAGTACAATGCACATACATGATACATGAGTCGCAGTACAATGCACATACATGATACATGAGTCGCAACTTTCTAGGTAATGCACTTTCCTCGCCACTCATTCATAATGAAAGTGTGATACATATCGGATATACGATTTGTAGATATTAATTTATAGCAAAAAAGTTGCCTAGATGTTTAGATACAACTAGAAAATTCGAATTTATTACGTTTCAGAAATATATTGCTTCTTTTTTAGACAGGCGACTTTAGTGGCATTGATAGACGTTAGGTATTTCCGATTGAAATGCCAAGCCCTTGATCAAATAAAGGTGTGTAGCATAGGTATGTTTATTTTTCATCTAATATCTATAAGATGGGTTTATAAATTTAATATAATTATAGATTTTAATTACAGTTTTTGCATGGCATCCACGCTGCAGCGATTATATACTCTAGACATAAGTAAGTGGATGGGTGCTTATTGCATATAAACTGTACGCAACTCAGAGGTCGTCAGTTTCATGGTATGCAATTTTTACGACTTTCATACTCAATGAATTTGTAAGATGTCGTCGCATGAGTATACATTTCTCAAACTTAGCGTAGAATTGACCTCTCAATGTCATGAATCACGGAGGAACAACTGAAAAAATTCCTTAAATTAAATATTCCCCCATGTGCATAAATGAATATATTTTACCTAATCTTACCGATAATAGTACCTATATTGTATATGTACTATTGTGCATGGCCAATATACGAACAATATAACACTGCAGCGAGTTTAGAGTCACATCGCCCCATGACACATGTTAATGAGCAACGTTCCTCAGTGTGATGTCAATAAATCAAGCGATGGGTGTACAATAAAACTGTTATTTGCTTGAGCCTGCGCTGGATTGCAGTGCAATGGACATAAGTAGCGCTCAGTCAACGAGATAAATCAAAGCTCAGTCCCTGATTGCTGGGCACCTGTTGACAAGTAGCCGCTGAGTGGGGCATGGAGACTGCAGCTGATTTGTGCCTGTGGCCCGCTCAGTCTTCATGATCAATTTGTCCCGTAGCAAATGAAGGGTTATTTTTAGCTCATTTTTTCGCTTCGAATCACCGACATGTGGAACAGCCTCCCCGATGACATCGTTGGAGCTCCAAGTATGAACGCGTTCAAGAACAGACTAGATAAAGCTATGGAAAAATATATGTTCAGATTTGAAATGCCTAGCTCCTCATCGAACCCGGTGGAAGTCTAGTAGCTTCTTCAAACTATCGTCAGTCATGAAAAGATCCGATCAAATGATACGAGTTTAGATCTATGAACAAGGCACGAAAAGGAAAAGAATCGGCGACAGGCCACATCAGGCCTACATTTCAGCGCCGACATCATTATGTTATGTTATGTTATGGAAAAAATGCCCTATTGTGCTCGTCGTGTCCGTCTGTCTAAATAAAATAAATAAAAATTAATTATAATCGATTATTAGCATAAATTTCTACATACCTAACGACTTCGATGAATTAAGTAACATTTGTAATATTCATTGAACAAATCACAGCATGTCTAAGCAAGTCAAGACCTAAAAGTATCTTATTTTCCAGATCGTAATATTTCAACGCGAATTTTTCCTCCCACATCTTATAGGTAACATCTGCATACAACGTAAGAGACATCCATGTAATTCTAGCGACCCTGCGAGGACAATAATCGTCCGTGATCCTGACCCTGGCCAAAGGACGCCAGTGAACGTACCTGCAGGAACGTGTGTGACAAGGCCGCTTCCTTCATGCACTCCCTACACTCAACTGACCCCGGAGCGCCAATGCAGCGAGATTTTCAAGCTCGGTTGGTTGCAGCTGAGGTGCCTCAACCGCAAGCCAACCTGTGACGTCACGCTTCTGACCAATGACCGGCCTTGCTGCGCGCCCCTCCATGGCGCAGCGGCCTCATTGGTTCCTCCTCCGCATTTCCGAGACAGCAATGCACCCCAAACGCCTGGGGCCGGAGCTCCAATTGTCCTGTGGCTTGCATGAGATCGTTTCTAATTTCCCTTATGGAGCTTTGGGTTACCTCGGCATAATTGTATTACGCATGGCGTGTAATTACGATTGTGAACTCATCAGTCATACACACACAAAATTTTTACACGCGCAAGTTTTCTTTGCGACGGCAATGCACCAAGCTGAAGAGGTAAAATACCAGTGAGTGGTGAATAAGAAATTTGTTACTAGGAGCATCTGAGTATCTGACTGAAGATTTTAGTATCCACGTCAACTCGCTACCATTTTTCGTAAACAGCATTTAGAATGTTCAATATAGTTTGTATTTATGTTCTCACGTCGCAAAGTTCCTAAAAAGCAATCGAGGATCTTCACAGCTGCAATATGCCCCTTACAATATTACATGAGCATTATGAAGTTCTGGCCGTTCGGCCTTTTTCTGACGAGATGCTATATCACCTGTTACAACAGCAGCTTTCAGTTTTCAGTGTAACTTTCTAAACAACCCTTCTTGCTAAATTAAGACTACAACACAATAAAAAAATAATTCAAGACAAATGTTGACACTTCAAGTCTGCAACTGGGAATAAAGCTGCAAAAACTCCGTAAACGTAGAATATTTTGATATCAAACATTAAACGGAAATTAGTCAACATTAGATAGAACCTCATACATGGGCATGACAGTTTCAAGATTGGCAAATGATTTCCAATTAATTCCACAATCAATTGACACCTAAACCATCTGTGATGGTTGACCTGAACTGCTTCTGAAAAATAGTCAGTATATACCTGCCGCTTATATTCCAATTGTGGGTTCATCTTTGCATTCTGTTTGGCTATAAAGTAGAAGAAACTAGCAGCAATTGTAGTTGAAGATGATTACTTACTTATGCGAACTGGTGACGATTCCAACTGTCTTTTACTATGGGTTTTTAGGTCTTAATTATTGTAATTTTCATTTATACCACGAATTATTTCATTATTTTGTAAATCATTAAATAAAAATCAATTTGTTTCGTTGTGATAAAATCAAAATCTTAATCATATTTATGACTAAAATTTTGGATGGAGTTTGGATCAATTTAATGTCTTTCGTTGACCATAAAAACGTTGGTTTTCTGCAGGGTTTATCAGCTGCATTACCGCAGGAAATATCAGCCGCTCCGTGGCCGTAGAAATGAGAATTGGCATTCACAGGAAGCCAGCGCGTTACTCGCCTGTAGATGCCAGTGACCCCACGAAGGCAAAGATTCCGATGAGACGACTGCATTGAGGCAGTATTACTTAATAGATTATCTGTACGCCAGCATCACTGGGAAATTAATGATTTTTCTGCGTGATGAGGCTAAGTGATGGTTTCGATGGCATAAAATACAATGGTATTTAGCCTTGAGGGAAAATCCAAGGTTCGGAAACATTTCTCATTTATATAAAAGCATAGGATCTTGAATATCAGCATTAAATAATTTTTTAAACATCATGACTCAAGTTGCAATTAAAAAGAAATCTTTGAATTGTGTGAAAAAATTTAGATCTGCACCCAGAATCGGTCTGAGATCAGTTTTTGCAATGGAATAATCATCAGTTAAATGCAAGGTGCAAAGTTCTCCTTATTAAGACCTGCAAAAAATCGAGCAGGATGTGAAGTGATCCCCAGACGCGTTTTTCGGCGTCTACTTTTCCCATGGGAAGAAATTCGATCGATCAAAAATGTGAAGAAAACAGGAAGAGTTTAATGCACTTGACTGCATTTTATTCACGGAGTGCAGAGCTGAACCCAAATTGGATAATTAGATGTTTTGCTGCATGCAGCTTTCGTTTTAAACCTACCTTTCGTTCATACAAATCTACTTGGATATCTTTAAAGATGTTTTCATGGATCACACTTCAGAAAATGATGTTTGCTGCGGGCCACATGCTGATATATGCCATTATAACCTTTGCAACATATACATCATCAGTAATAATTTTTAATATTCATTTTAAGCAGCGGCTCGTTATATATGTAACTTGGGCCTAGCCTTGATACAGGAGACGTACATTAATTACTTGACATTCCATTCTTGGTAACGCTTCAGGGGAGCGGAAGTATCGCGATTGTTGTTTTCTTCAGGCTTTCCAACTGCAAAGCTTGATTGAAATCATCTGTCATATTATGTCATCAGTTTCTTGCGCACTTGATTTGTGGTTTCAGACTTTCATTATCGGTCAAAACCTCAGCTCAACCACAGACCAAATTTGTTATTATGTTCTCTAAATAATTATAATTGGATCGGGGCACGACTGCTTTTTCACACCAAAAAAACGTGTGATATGGTGCTTGGCCTTTGACTTTGGCGTAGCACGATTTTTCTATATTTCGCATTGCTAAATGAATGTCACTGTCAAATTACAGAAAAAATTTTTATAATTTTATTGGCTAATATCAAACTATTGTGTGAATAATTCTAATTTCTATCACAATATGGCTTGTTTCTAGTATTTCCAAATGCGCATTTTGGTCTTATCGAAACAAGACCAAGAAATTGTTGAATATTATTTATGATTAAATTTTAAAACTAATTGCAAAAAAGGTAATACTGGCATCCCTAAATGTTTGAGGGAAGATCTTATTAGGCATAACTGCATTCCGGTCAAATAATCATAGTCGAGATTCTTGAGAAAAAGGTTCCCAAAAATTGATACCAAAGAGAGCGATGGCAGTAGTTAATAACGGTCAAAGTTGAAGCGGGGACCGATAAGAAGCGAGGTGGAGTTCCTGCGAGCCGAAGACACGAAGGACGGATTCCATGCAGTGGAGCCGAGTTCTTGAGAACCGAAGACACGAAGGACGCATTCCGTGCAGTGGCGCCGAGTTCCTACAAGCCGAAGACTGGCAGGACGCATTACGTGCAGTGGCGCCGAGTTCTTGAGAGCCGAAGACACGAAGGACGGATTCCATGCAGTGGCGCTGAGTTCCTGCGAGCCGAAGAACCGCAGGATGCATTGCGTGCAGTGGCACCGAGTTCCTGCGAGGCGAAGAACCGTAGGACGCATTCCGTGCAGTGGCGCTGAGTTCCTGCGAGCCGAAGATACGACGGACGCATTCCGTGCAGTGGCTCCGAGTTCTTGCGAGCCGAAGAACCGCAGGACGCAATCCATGCAGTGGCATCGAGATCAAGCTGAGCAAAACAATCATGAGGTTCCGGATACCCCCGCGACCGTCGTCCATGAACCGAGGCGCACCCTGCTCTCTTATTTCATACTCAATGTAATGATAGAGAATGATAAGACTAATTACTGAGGGAAGCCATATAGCGTCTCACCCATCATAATAAGATGTGATGATCATTTATCGATGCTGATTCATGTTAATTTTGGGTGTGCCGCCAATAACTGACTGAAGATGTCCGAACGAAAAAGCAAATTTAACATTATCCTGGCTAAAATATAGGTTGTGCAGATTTACAAATTGTAGCTAGATTATGAGACATCCGAATTTCAATTGCTCAATTGATACTGAGGTTGAATGTCTTAATTATTGCGTCTAAAATTCAAATGGAATGCCGTTGGTCTGTGGCATGTTGGATGCAGTAATTTCGTACTGCATCATCTGCCTGCATCTGCATCATCTGCATCATTTCTTTCTGCATCATCATTATTATTAAAAAACTTTGCCCTATATACGAGATATGGCAGATAATCAAATCCGACGACTTCTTTAATTAGCTTTGCATATACTTGAGATATTAAATAAAGTATTTCAATTACGAATGTCATGATATAGTGCTTTGAATTCAGAGTGAATACACACAATGTAAGGCTCTGTTCTAAAATTCGCAACTCATTTCATGGGTGATTCAGCGTCCATGCATCTCGTGGGCGTCTAAAATGAGGTCTAAATTACCCGACGTGACAAGGTGAAACAAATGTGAAGCCTGGTGAGGGCAATTGAGGGCATAAAATGGGCTAAACAAATAAAAGAACGTGGCCAGTGAAGCATTACATTCAATCCGTTGGTGTGGTAGCGATCGCCCAGGCATGATGATCGACTGAACAAAGTCTTGATTCTGTACTGGCCCACTATGGATGATTTCTACACCTGTTGTAATGCTATTCCTATCAGATGAGCGAACACCTGTTGTAATGCTATTCTTACCAGAATAGTGAACACCTGTTGTAATGCTATTCTTACCAGAATAGTGAACATCTGTTGTACTGCTATTCCTGCCAGAATATTGAACATCTGTTGTAATGCTATTCCTACCAGAATATTGAACATTTGTTGTAATGCTATTCCTACCAGAATAGTGAATACCTGTTGTAATGCTATTCCTGCCAGAATAGTGAACACCTCATGTAACGCTATTCCTGCCACAATACTGATCGAAACATCTGTTGTAATGCTATTCATGCCAGAATAGTGAACACCTGTTGTAATGCTATTCATGCCAGAATAGTGAACACCTGTTGTAATACTATTCCTGCCAGAATAGTGAACACCTGTTGTAATGCTATTCCTACCAGAATAGTGAACACCTATTGTAATGTTATTCCTGCCAGAATAGTGAACACCTGTTACAATGCTATTCCTGCCAGAATAGTGAACACCTATTGTAATGCTATTCCTGCCAGAATATTGAACATCTGTTGTAATGCTGTTCTTGCCAGAATAGTGTACACCTGTTGTAATGCTATTCCTACCAGAGCAGTAATTAAAATAATCAGGCGCCAGAGCGCCGATGCAGCGCATAGCGGATGAACCACAACGGGACTGCCTCGTGGGAGTGCACTTCTTTTGGTGTATTTTTATGTTGTTTTGTCGGCGGGCGCGAGAACACAAGGGCACTTGTGGCCTGAAAAATGCTACTATCTGTAATGATCAGATGAAATCCAGTCAATTAAGCGGGAGTTGGTATCAGTTTCCTCTAGCAGGGCTTTTTAGAATTTAACAAATTAGTTAGTAATAAATTGTAATAGTAATAAATTGTGGTTATTGTTAGTTTTAGTAATACATTGCTATTCGTTCCGATCAATATATAACAATATAATGATGATTCATATCAATGTTTCTGGAATAATTATTTATAAATGAATAAATATACTTTTAAGAAATCCAATTGTTGTTGGATTTATTAAAAGTAATCTTGTAAATCTTTTTTCATGTTGAAAGATTAATAGTCTGTGCACACACTGCCTCTAATTTATGATGCATTGAAATGTTTTCAATTGATGATTAATATCATGCATTGAAACTGCTCTTGATTATTCTTTTACACGTTCCAACAGTTGTTGAATGTTGAATTCGTTGTGGTGGATCTCTCGGAGCCCCATCATATAGCTCTTCTTCGTGTGGACATTGAAAGTCCAAAAATGAATCATAACCAAATTAAAGAATATTATTATAAATGAATTATGAATTATTTCTGATCTATACTACTATCGTCAAAAAACATTAAATGATGGTTAATTTTCATAAATTTGTCGATCCATTTAGTCGAATCACCATTTCAATTACGCAAGGCCAAGTTTGAAGGCATCTATGCCGGTAGTTAAACGTAGACCGCACGTGGAGCTATTCCGAGCAAATGCGCTTCAAAGATACGATTCGCTATTCTCTCTTTTAACCCCCCTTGTTCCTAGAAAGAAAATGAATTTAAGCGCCCTAGTTCCTAGATAGAAAATGAATTTAAGCACCCTAGTTCCTAGAAAGAAAATGAACTTTAACCACCCTAGTTCCTACAAAGAAAATGAACTTTAACCACCCTAATTCCTAGAAAGAAAATGAACTTTAACCACCCTAGTTCCTAGAAAGAAAATGAACTTTAACCACCCTAGTTCCTAGAAAGAAAATGAACTTTAACCACCCTAGTTCCTAGAAAGAAAATAAATTTTAACCACCCTAGTTCCTAGAAAGAAAATGAACTTTAACCACCCTATAGTTCCTAGAAAGAAAATGAACTTTAACCACCCTAGTTCCTAGAAAGAAAATGAACTTTAACCACCCTAGTTTCTAGAAAGAAATGAACTTTAACCACCCTAGTTCCTAGAAAGAAAATGAACATTAACCACCCTAGTTCCTAGAAAGAAAATGAACTTTAATTAATGAACTTTGGAAGTTCATTAATTAATGAATTGAAATGAACTTTGTTCCTAGAAAGAAAATGGACTTCAACCACCCTATAGTTCCTAGAAAGAAAATGAACTTAAGCGGTGTACGAGTTCTGGGCCACTCCTTACCTTCCCCGCTGTCTTCAGCTATACCTCGACACTGCATATAAGCTCAGCACCAACGTTTATTGATCTCTCTTGAGCCGCGATAAATGCACGCTACAAAAGCAACCGAGCTCTTCAGTATGAAGGCTTCAGGATGGGCCAGGCTGCGGTCGCCTCGGGCATCGCTTAATATTCTCGCGGACCTTTGCTCTAACGGAAACTTGCAGCAGGCATCTGGTGCTTCGCCAATTATATACTTACTTCTTCTAAACAGAAAACATGGATGAAATATTCAGATGTGTTTGTCCTTTTATATATTTCATTCACAACGGAAGCCCATCCATATCTTGAATTTACCTGAATGATTGAATAAATGAGTTCGTATCAAATTTTCACTTAAATAAGTTTTACAAGTTTCGCCGTAACAAACCAGGTAATTCAACATGAGTTGCATCTGCAATGCCAAAGGTTTTTTTCGGGTCACTGGCTGGAATAAAAAGGATACGACGCTCTAGACTGGCAACTTACTATTGTTGTTGTACTAAACTTTCAGATCCACAAATGGTTATAACAACATAATATAATATAATATAAATATAATAAAATATAACACAATATAATATAATATAATATACAAAAACATAACCACAAATTAAAAAAATTCATTTAAAATTTCCACAAATTTCATCATTTCACTTCGCAGAATATGATCTAAGACTGAACAATAATTCAGTCGCAATCCATACCATACCTTTCTGTTTTTTTTTTAACATGCCTGTACGCCATAATTTCAGTGGTTCACTACTGGTCTTTGACAACTGAACTCGTGTCTTGGCTGAAGATATTGAACTATAGGTCCAGCTCGTCCTAATAACACAGCATCGTTTCTACGACCGCTACTGCAGGTGCGGCGAGATCTTCCGACCTCTGGACACCGCGGCATTTCCGAGAGCCCGAGACCAGTTATTAACTTACCTGGAATACTTGCTAGAAAATTGTTGATGAGACAACAGATTCTACGACAAAGAAAGTTTTTACCATCTAGGATTGGCAGCGTGAGTTTAGAATCAGAAAAAAATGGGTATCAAATGCTAGAACAACGTTGATATAATACATGATGACATTTAATCATAGGGCAAGAGTATGCCCATGAGATATAGGCCGCACCCACAAAAGTGGACCCTTTCAAATCTTTGGCCTGAAGACAGCGAGATGTTTTCTCTTTCCCACTTGAGCGAGATCTTTTTCTGCAACTCTGCAGGTCTTCACAGAAGTCAACTGACATGGCTTAAGACGTGATGTTGCCACAGCAAAGGCCAAGCTTTAAAAGAAATTATTACATCATCTCTGGAGTGCAAGCGCGTCTTGTGCTGCTAATTTCTAGATGCTTGACCGTTTACCGGTTTACGCGTGCATTACATTCATGACAAAATCAAACTAAGTTTATATAAGTTTTATAGCATTTCTCTGGAAAGACAATTAACACCGTTCAACTCGTGTTTAGAATCTTTATGGAACCATGCGACATAAAAAAGTTGAGAAAGATTTCTAAACGACATTTAATTCCAACATATCATTTAATATCAAGTAATAAAGATTTTAAGTGCAAATATGTAAGAAAAAATCATGGCAGCTATACGTACATATATTTCCCTTTCAAAACTATCAGTCTGTCTTCATCCCCTGAAAAAAATACTTCTGAAGCGCCATCATCTCGGCAGTTCCGTTGCACCATCGTTTTCTCAGCCCGCCCTCGTTGACGGCCGCTGTCAACGAGGTTGACCATCGTCAATGAATCAATTTGCGTAACAAGAAAATGCTAAGTTTTTGTTATTTGTTCTTCTTTTGAGGTTATAGAACAAATTGACAAACGAATATAAAGTTTCGGTATTTTTTTAAAGTGATGTGCACCATTCTTAAAAAATTGTCTACATTACTTAATATTGAAGACACGTTTAAGATAATTTGAACCAAGAAAACGTATGGCACATAAAAAAACTTCCTATCATTATATTCAATGAAGGGATTCGTGTGAATGATACACTGAGAGTGTGCGTCTCGTGAAGATAGTTCTCCACTAACCGTTACAAATTAAAATGTCTCGCTCGATAATTTCCCCTCAAATAATTGTCATGCAAATGATACACTAATGCTGTCGTCTTGTGAAGATATTCGTCTACTAACCGTTACACATTAAAATTGTCTCGCTCGATAATTTCCAATCAATAATTGTCATGCTCTATGAGAAGCTGTTTTTCCAGATGCACCCGACCACCGGACCCCGTCAAGCTGCTCTGCTTGTACCGCTTGTAATCGCGCCAGATATTTTTACGACGTCGTCAAGGCAGCGGTGATGTGACAAGCTTCATTTGCGGGCAGTTGTGACGTGGTCGTCATTCGATGCATGGTTGAATTAATACATCAACCATTATCTGATGACTCTATCAACCTGCCAACAATTAGTGCGTGCCATGTAATAAAAATACTTCTCATACCTAAGCTCTCATGCAGTGTAGTAAAATCTCGTATTTAACTCTGGGCTTGTGAAAAAAAAATAGTAAATATCGCGGCTGAAAATTGAGCCGATAACTTTTTGTACAAAAGAGTTTCAATTGTACAAGTGGTGAAATTTTTAGTACACCTACATTGTAGTGAATATAAAATCTAGTTTTCATTACAAATGGAACTACATTTATCTTTATCCATGATACACGAATATCCAATAAAAAACTATTGACAGCTGCATGCACGCGTGCCAGTTTCGAAGGTATTGATTTCAGGGCCTCCCGGTCCCCCAGCATGGGCCGATCAACCCCCTCCCCCCATCGTGATCAACCCCCTCCCTCCCCCCATCGTGATCAACCCCCTTCCAATGACGTGAGGCAAGCAGTTCGCCCTGCCAAAAAATAATAATAATAATAATTCTTATAATTGGGATAATAACTATCATGTCCAATGGGAATTAAAAAAAATATTTTTTATGATTTCCTATATCCTAATCAACTCATGTATAATCGATTCGTACTTCACTCTTCTTATTTATGTTCCTGTTCATTTCTTGATATGAATATTTAGTATCCAATGCATGGTAGGATAAAAATATCCACATAATTTTATTCGCGCCACAAATTTATTTATTCGACCCATTTTCCTTGTGTTGCAATGCTAATTTTTTCTATTTTCGAGTGGCCGTCACCGGAATCGTCAACAGGCATGCAGAATCGTTCCTCGTGCTTCAGACGCCGTAAGAAGAAAGCGAGCAAGAAGTTCGTCACAGATCATGGAGATTGTCACCAGAGAACTTTTCGCTAGACAAATCCTTACCTGTCCCTGTCAACAAAACGCCGGTTCCGTGCATCGCATCGGATTAATGAACTCTTCTCTGGTGACGCCGGTCGTATTTAAGACACTCTTGCGGGACTGTCGAGTGCTGTTGTCGGGAGGCGACGACTTGTCTGTACGAGACACTATGGTACTGAATAAAAAGCTCGTTATTGTGCACTACACAAGGAGCCGCGCTCGAACAAAAACTCTGGACGCCGGGTTGAAGAGGTCCTCCCTGCGAAGAGTTAATTAAAATCTAATTGACTGTAGTGTAACTAATTTATTCTTTGAAATGAACAGTTAGCGTCTGCTTTCCGAAGCCCGTCTGCTGCATGGCTGGTCGCATTATTTCTTCCAGCTCACAAAAGAAAGAAACTGTTTTGTATTTCTTCAAGAAACCTTGAGAGAAGATTCTATTATGAATATTTTAGCAAGTTGCTTTGCTTGAGGCCGCTGTTTCCGGTGCATTGTTCTATAGGATTTGAGATTACGAAACTTGTTTTATTTTGCGCTCGAGCTGTCAAGCGCCAAACCGATACCGTTACAAATTCCCGTACATCCCAAGTTAATGCAGCTGACTTTACGGAAAAAGATTCAACCAACTTCTTGCCAATCAAAAGCACCATTTGCATGATTTTTTACCGGGTAGTAACATCTTCATTAGTTGAACCAATTTAGTGACCAGAAAAATAGTGTGAGTTTTTTTTAGACCGTGACACGAACGTGGGAAAATGAAGCTGGTAGTTTGAACTTCAAGGCTCGATGTGTGAAAAAAAGAGCGTGAATCCGACTTTGCAAAACACGTGTCAGGAAACAGAGAAGAAAAGTTTCTCTCTGTAGGAACAGGAAAATATTTAGCTTACAAATTTTAAGCTTGAGCGATTGCATTTTTCCGTAACACAAGCTTGTCGCCACCGCCCACCACTTCCTCCTCAAACTTGTGTGATGAAAACAGCGAGTAAATTTTCATACTTTTAATTAAAATTTACATTATTTAATAGAAAATTTATTTAGGCTTTATCGTATGAATGATGACAATAGAGAGCCATAGATTTAATGCGACCATTGAAGATTGCGCCACGTCCCTTATTCGCTTTATCTTAGCACACGCAGAATCTTAAGCGCAATATTGCTCTGTGGTTCATGCAAAATACAGCAGCCATTTGTAATAATAGATCGTATTAAGGCTGAGAACCATTGAAATGATATTGCTTGAGCATCCGTCAGCCCAAATACACTTCGAAAATAATATTTATTCCTCGGCACATTGTTTCGAATTAAGCCTCGTTCAGTCATCAGCATGAATATAGGATCATTTCACTCTACGTAATATCCACATTCAGAAATAGAAGTTTTTCTATGCTGAAACCGCCGCATTTCATTCTACTTTATCATCTCCAATAATGAATATTTTCTCATTAAAAATTAAATATATAATTTGAGCTCTCCTATTTTAAAGAGGAGTAAAACAAAGCACTCGGGAAAGTGCTCATGTACAATATAATATTGAGTGAATTGCACACGCGTTATCCAAATAAAAGACAGTTGCTGTATCCTTTCACGCAGCAAACTGTATCACTGTCCTGAACTGTATAAACTGTATCTCTGGCCAAAACTGTATAAAACTGTATCCCGGCCAAAACTGTATCACTGGCTTGAACTGTATAAACGGTATCACTGCCAAAACTGTATCACTGGCCTGAACTGTATAAAACTGTATCCCGGCCAAAACTGTATCGAACTACCACAGTTCTCGGGTGGAACGCGTGGCATGTAAGCGGGGAGCACGATTGACGCGTGTCGCAGCACCAGCGACATGCCAGAACGGGTGCGTGAAGGGCGTAATAATGCTCTCCCCTTCTCTCATTTCGAAATATATTTCGAATATTTTTTCAAAATTTTCTAAGGAATTGCCAAATTGCTGTGAATCGTATGGCATGGCACACGTCTCGACTCATAGTTAATGTTCTTCCGAACGCTCTATTCCAGCCAAAACTTAACTTTCCTGTCTTTGAGTTTTTAAACTTATATTCAATTTAATTCCGGTGAAAATGCAGATTTTTTGCATCTTGAAAAAGTTCATTGCTATTAGCAGGTATTCAATTTTGATATTTCAAGAGCCTCTTTTCGGCATGTTTTTTTCTTCTTTCGCTACAATGTTAAATATTTTGTTTTATCAGTATTTCCAGCATTTTTTTTTTTTTTGCGATGAACACCAATAGTTTTTCGTTATCGTGTAAATAATATTCTCGTTTGAACCTCCAACTGTACTTTTACTTGCCCACACTCTGAACGGCACAGTAATCACAGCAAGATATAACCACGCGTTTGTCTTTTGCCTTGAAATTCTCGCACAAAACTATTTCGTGTTATTTGATAAAAGTTTGAACAATCGCCAGAGTTTCCGCAAATGCTTGCCCGCTGTGCGACGAGTCCGTTAGACATGACCGGTTCCTGAGACTGGGGCCGTACCAAACTCCGCGACCTGCAACCTTTCTTTTAAAAATTTATATGCAAAGTATAAGCATGTTATCCTCATGATTACACGCTATGAAAATTACCTTTCAGCCGAAATTGCATCATTCGTTTGCGCTAGATCCATATTATAAGCTCAGTTACGTTACTGGTTGAAACATCATCGTGTCCGCATGCAACGCTAAGCTTGCCTTGAAATTTAAACAAGGAAATGAACGTTATGATTTAATTAGGGAGATTGCATTTTTCGAACGTTAAGTTAATATTAGTTGTTACTTATTTCATGTTAATTGCGTCTCACAAAATTTATACTCCTTGTTCAATAGATACAAGTGTTTATTTGGCAAGATAATTCTCTCTCTTGATTCGGATAAGCAATATATTTTTCTTCAAAAATTATCACTTGCCCGATCACTGATTTAATAAGTTTTCTCTCTGATTGACTTGTTACTTACTCAGGATATTTTTCATCACATTCTTTGCTGCACGCCCAGCCTTTCTACCCTCAGAAATTAATGTCATGATATGAGGAATGGTGCGAAGGTATTTGTTGGAGTGATGTTGAGTAGCGCTGTGCGATGTGTAAGTGGATGTTATCAGTGGAACTGATGGTGCGCTCAGGGCGATGTTTATAGAGAGCGCCACCCACTGAGCGGTGCTCAGGTCTAGAGCACCAAGATGAGTATATAATCCTAATACTTATTCATACGACATTGAAGAATAAAGCGCTTGATTTTCTTGTGCCCACTAACAGATAGAAGATTGTTCAAACTAACCGACCATCAAAATTAATTTTCTGGTGACTATTACATACTTTTATTACTTCGACTACCTGCTTTATACCACTGATCTTGTGATCCATATCACGCTTTGTGAATGAGTTAGATGATAATTTTGTACCTTCTCTCTAACTTAAATTGCATATTTTTACATGAAAACATTTTGCACGCTTTTCTCGCAGTTCGCGCTTCAGAACCGTCGTTAAAGTTTTCATTCTGGAGCCTAGTGGTGTAGAGTTCACTTGACCGGAAACTTATATATGTACGTACTGTCTTGTGAATCAAACGTACAGGTGTGTTCTACCCCGGAGCTTAACACGCTGACACGCTAGCACAGAACCTGCTGCTATGGGTATCTGCAGGCACATTTCAGCAAACTGTATGCAGTTGAGGCTGCAAGCTGAAGTCGTAGGTTTTGTGCAGACCAGGGCACATTTAAGCTTTTGATGATGCCAGGATGGTCGATTGCACGCCACTTAACCCATAAAGAACTGGATCTATTACGACACTTGTACAGTTATGATCGGTCGGACATTACTTGGAGGTGATGTGAACGGAGTTGGGTGCGTCTTGGTCAAAACTTTCAGCCAAACGATAAGATATCTTGCCAGGTATCGCTTGGAGCTTGTGAGCCGAACGGGGCTTTAGATTTAGCAATGCATCCTGCAGATGTGTTAAATGGAACATGTGGCGCGTGTAACTTTAAACCTAACCTAAATACATCATGTTGTTGACGGAACGAGCTCAAATTAGTTACTACTGTGGTACTGTCATTCGTATTATTTATAATGTAAACAATTTATGGAAATTTCATTGGATTTTTGCTCGATGATGTTTTAAAATCATTGTGTATGAACTAATCATTTGCTGAAATCCCAATCCTAAACTTCTCGATGATATCAATCTGACTAGCTACTCTATCTTCAAGTTTATGTAATGCCAGCGGAAACATTGAATTTTCTGTTGCTATTATTCATGTTATTTTATCTTACCTGCAACAAGGAGGATTATTGTTATGATCCTGGTAACTCGGTCATTAAAACAAATCAGACAAAAAGAGGACATCGTAAAAAATGGCTTGCGCTGCTATATACATCAACAATACTTAAAAATTTACCTATTTTATAAATATGGTTTGACTAATTTCATGTATTTCCGAATTAAGTCCAAGAATTTAATCAATCAATTCAATTCGTATAGATCTTTCCTAGATGTTGCCACGTTTTAGAAACGAGACACGGCCAAGATACCTGTTGAAGAATTCCATAGTAAAGACCGCGGTCTGCTTATTAATGGCCTTCATGATGGAGACTTATTTAACAACAAATTTTTAATGTGCATGATGTGATTCATCATGATTTAGCATGATGAATCAGTAGAAATTTTCTATGTCCAGCTCATCAATTGTGTAACAATAACTTTTAAGGCAATCAGTCGATGAAGAATCTGTAAATGTAGGTACGAATTTTTTTATTTATTGTCATAATTAAGGTACAAACTGATGAATTGGACAAGCTATGCCTTTGGGTGCAAACTTGAATTACTCATTAATAATTGATCTTAAATTAAGACATACAATGAAATAGAGGCTGAGAATCAAATTGGGAGAGGCGCTACTCACGTCCACACAGACAGCATCGCAATTTATTAACTCAAGTTACCGTATTTAGTTTGCATAAAACAGCGACATCTTCGTGTCCTCAGGACTGCCAGGCTATAAGAGAACTTGAAAATGAATAACTGTATACAGCTAGTAGACCGGCCCAAAGAAGTTGTCTCCATGCACCGCGGTCGAACTGACTTTGTTTCGCATTTAAAATAAAGTTGTGACAGTTATCACTGAGAGGGCGACTAATTTAAATTACTCCAGCCTCGACTGACCAATCCCCAGCAGATGTATACGTTGTAAATTGCATGTAACTGATATATTTATGCCTTTATGAGCAATAATTGATACCTTTACGATCAAATAAAAATTAAATTTTACGACATATGGAATTGTTAAAAGGATTCTCTGTTTGTGTTTAGAGTTGTAAATGAAAATTACCATACTTTTTTCATCAGAATAACACTAGAATAAGCTTCCATTTGCATTTGTATTGAATGTTAAAGAGATATCTTGAAATCTTCCTTCATGCAAATGAAGCAACGACGGAGCAGGATCTTCTTGTTCAATGGAAATTCAGGCCACTAATCACCACACCTTATTAACTCCAGCCAATGTTTCCTCTTCTTCCCTTAATTGTGTGTTAAAATCGTGAATTTTAAGTGTTGTTTTGCGAGCTTTCAAGCATACAATCTCTGACTGATCGTACTTTTTATAATAGAACTAGTACAGAAACCTGCGCGATAAGCGATTCTTGGAAGAAGAATTGTCAGCGATGTCATGCATGAGATATTGTATTCTCTATCTAATGCAAATGCACTTAAAAAATCTTTACATTATTGAATAATCAGCGGCATTCTTCTGGAGACGTTGACATTCTTAATGCAGCGACTAAAAAAGGAAGATGCACCTCACTCGCGCAGGCAGCGAATGTCAGTTTTGATAAGCGCCACTGGGTCAGTGGGTGGAATTTGTACCGAGCTTTCTATGTTCTGACGTATAGTGAAGCTTTCTTCTAGCTAGGCAAACCGGTCATGCTTCCGCAACAGGTTTTTATCCTCATATCCTTGTCCCTAGCCTTGCATTTGCTCCTTAAAATGCTCGGCAAGCAGGTTTGCTCGCCAACAATAGCCCGTTAAGAATCTTAAATCAAACCCATCAAGCGATGGCGGTCTCAGGTGCGGCTAAGTGATTTATTGAAAGCTCTATGGCGTATTCCGTGCCGTTAAGCCATTCATTATTGGCGCTCATGATGGGTGGTAATGAATAGAACAGTTTGGGTGGCTCGTATTGTTTAGTTTATTGCCAGTCCGGTGAGCAATGTGCCTATACATTTAGATTAGCTGCGAAGTTTGGTGTAACGCTTCGGAAAATGTGCTGCTGATTAATGCATGCCACCTCGACAGGAGATATTCTGGCCTCTGTCCTGCGTGGCTCCTCATTGGCGCACAAAATTGTACGCTTAATTGCAGGTGCAGATAAACAGGTCCTGTTGAACTGCAGAGCCCATGCTGGCTGCTTGTATTTATAAACAGGAATGTTATCAGCGGTGATTTTTATTCATATAATTAAATTTAAGTTATTTAGTTCACGTATTATCTCACTGCGATTCCTCAAAATGATTCTGTTCGATTCAGCCCTGATATTAAAAAAAAAACTTCAAGAAAATGTTTGCAGAAATTTTCACGTATTAGAGCAGCCGTGATATTTGATGTGTCCGAACATGAGTAGGATATTCAATTATTTAAACTAAAAGTCTTACAGTCTTAGTAAACAACCTTCCGAAAGCTTGAACCTCGCACAGTCTTATGAGGCTGAGAAACCCAGGACGACCACTCAGGTAAAGCCAGGCGCTGACAGCCGAGATGGCTAAGCCAACACACCCGCGGCCATCAAGCCACTATAACTGCTCTGTCACCCTCCATGCAGAACACCCTGGGCCACTCGGGGCCGATACGTGGACGTTCCATTGGGTCACTTTATTGAGTCAGGTGACACCGCATCACTGCCAGTTCTGGGGCCGTATTATCAAAACTTCGTAAGTACGCACAACCGACTTACGAGTGGCGTTGCTATGACACGTAATAATAGCGGTGGTATTATAAGAACATTTGCGCGGGAAAAATTTGAGCGGTAAAAAAATTTAGGCTTTTAGCTAAGACTTGCGTACGAAAGTTTTGATAATGCCAAAATTAGGGTGTATTTACGTACCACAGAATTTTTTTGTCGTAAGAACAAAAAGTTACGAAGTTTTGATAATCCGGCCCCTGGACCACATTAGTAAGACACTTGCTGCTCTGTCACCCTCCATGCAGAACACCCAGGGCCGTTCGGGGCCAATACGTGGACGTTCCATTGGGACACTTTATTGAGGAGGGCGAAACTGCCAGTCGTGGGCTACATGGACTCGAGGACAACTGCGCCCTGCTTAATTATTGGACTAGCGATGTTCAGCTCAATGCTCCCTATATTGCATACACCGAGACTGCGACCGAGGACAATGATATTCAGTTATATAACCGTACCTTTGCTCTACGAAAGACAGGAAGATTCACAGAAACTTCCTTTTTTTTAAATTCGCGCCAAGCAGCCAGATGTTTTAGGAAAACCACGAAAAGTATTTGTCATGCAGTTGCCACTATGCATTGGACAAGTGAGCAGCGTACGTTTGCTGTCGAGGCTTACTATACTGATGGCCATTCCATTATCGTTACTCTACGAACATTCAGTTGCTCATTGAGTAGCGCCTTATCTCCTTGAGAAGTGACCTTCATTAATTGGCCGGCCCGATCTATCGATTTAGCTCCGTACGATTTTTTCATGGGATTATCTTAAATCAATTGTTTACAATGACTGTTCAAGGACCCTATACATTTGAAGAACAACATACGCCAAACCATCGCCAACATACCCGTCAGTATGCTTCAGCGAGTTGAATGGAACCTCAAAAATCGACTAACTGAATGCATTGACAATGGGGGCCGTCATTTGCCCGATGTCATCCTTAACACTAAGTGATACAAAAATTCAAATAATGTTTTTTTTTCTTCAATAAAATGTATATTGTAATGATACCTTTACTAGTTCTTTTTTATTGAGCTTTTAAATTATGAAGTTTCCGTGACTCACCCTCTGTATTCTTCATAATATTTGTATTATGTCCTAGAAAAAATTGCTAAATTCTCCCCTATTTCGTTTATCTCAATCAGAATACGGCTAAATGCGAATATCTCTCTTGTGCATAGTTTACACTGTACACATGAATTTGTCTGTTGGAAATCGCGGACGCTGGAGCACATTCAGCACAATCCTTGCATGAACCATTGTCCAGGAGCAGCATTATGCTAATTGCTGTTGTCCGCCCCGACTTTCTTGGCAGGCTTGCTGCGTTATCTGGTGGCAGGACTCC
This sequence comes from Hyalella azteca, assembly GCF_000764305.2. NCBI lineage: Eukaryota > Metazoa > Arthropoda > Malacostraca > Amphipoda > Hyalellidae > Hyalella > Hyalella azteca. Next base: position 308,678 of record NW_025937069.1, read on the forward strand.
GTTGTGGTCAATACCGGCGATAAATCTTCAGGCAGCTACAAGCTGCGCCACTTAACATTTTTCGGGAACGTAATTCCTTTCTAGATTCTTTACAGTTAAATTCTTACAAACATTCTCTAAAAGGTTCTAGGTCAATTATGAATTAATTCGACAATATTTTCTTTTACAATTTGTAAATCAGATTTACACATCGTATATTTGTGCATTGCGTAAGCAAGTTTCATCTCTGTATATGCTGGAATTTGTCTCTGTATATGCATGAGTTTATCTCTGTATATGCGGGATCGCGTGTGCTCAAGTCTTCACTCGGCGAGACGGTGAAGAAAATCCCAGGAAAAAGGAAACTGAAAAACTTAATGAGAAGGAACGTAAAGTTCAAAGCACTTGAATAACAGAGGTCAATCCTGAGTAAACACGCAACAGCTGGACAAACTTTGGAGTGTTTGATTAACTTCAATACGATATTTTATGTTACGTTATGATCATGAATTATCACAGAGTGGACTAGATGGTTAGATTATTGTCTGCGTTTAATATGTAATATTTATTCGTTTAAGTATATTATTTAAAAATATAACTCAGTACTCACTGCAGTGAGTGACAGAGAGCGCATTTTCTAGTCGACTAAAACGTGATATCACGGACGGACGGACGGACTGACGGACGGGTATGGCGAGCACAATTGTGCATTTTTTTCATAAATGAGAAAATGCGCTAAAAATGAGCTTCAAAGTGAAAAAATTAGATCGGTACTTACTGCAAAGAGTGACAGAGAGCGCATTTTTTTTGTAACGGACAGACGGACGGACATGACGAGCACAATAGCTCTTTTTTTCCATAAAGGAGAAAATGCGCTAAAAAAATAACGCTGAAAAACATGACAACAGCATCGAGAACGCAAGGCTGCAGAGCACGCGAAACAGCGCTCAAATGTTGCTCATCTCTGGAACGTCGTGCAATGGACACTTAGAGAAATGAGTGGGAATTTGTCCAAGAACTTGTTGCTCTTGTGTGTGTCATCCTTACTCAAATTATCCTGGCAAATGGGCGTATCAGTCCTACTACTTTTCTTTGCTTGAACTGTGGGGTTAGAATTATGTGTGACGCTATTTCAACAATATTTCCCATAAATTTGTTACGCTATTTCGACAATATTTCCCATAAATTTGTTACGCTATTTCGACAATATTTCCTATAAATTTGTTACGCTATTTCGACAATATTTCCCATAAATTTGTTACGCTATTTTGACAATATTTCCCATAAATTTGTTACGCTATTTCGACAATATTTCCCATAAATTTATCTTAGTTGAAGCTTGGATGGCAGCGTTGTAACCCTGCAACGTCGCCAGCAATGCAAGCGACGTGCTCGCTCTTGATCTTGTGATAACGTCTGGTAATCCTGGGCCAGCTTCTCTGCTCAGGGATCGTATTGTGCAACTCAGTGTGTTGGCTCACTTAACAGCCTTTTGTTTAAATTAACGACGATTTTCCAGAAATTTGTGATTTCCCCCCAAAATTTAACTACATCAATTTATCGTTTACTTATTTATTATAAATTTATTTATTTATAAGGTAATAATAATCGAAAAAATGTATTTGTAGTTCAATTACATAAAAGAAAAACGTAACGCGAATCAGATCATTACTATCTATTAATTATTATCTATAATGTCCAAATGGTATTTATCAATTGACGTACGTATATTCGTTTTGTGAAGGATTTGAATACACGATTTTCGTTCTGTTTTCTTTCTAAAATCGGTTTCGGTAAACAAAACAATATACAAAAGTGAAAAATGGTTACATAAAATTTGTATTATACATAAGGCATGACCGAGAAGTAAAATAATTTATTTCGAACAGAACACGATAAAAGTCAAGTATAACTTCAGAATTAAAATAAACGTACCAAACATTTCCTTCTGTTCACTTCAGAGCCAACACCAAAACTGAAACTCTAGATACTTATTAAATTGAACACAAGTAAAATTTCGGTGACACGCAGGCTTCAGGTGAACGAAATATACGAGAAAATTACATTTGAGAACCAGGAATTTAACATTGGCATTTTAACTATTTTTATTACAGATTATTCAATGTATATTGTACGTTGTATGCAATACCAGGAATAGATGTAAATGTGTGCAATACGAGGCAGCCGCCGTAATGTATGAGGCGAAATACAGTGTGGCCGCACCGCCTTGCTATCGGTGTGTGATCAGCTACCCTAACAAAATTAAGAGTCGCCCCAGCTTCTGGTACTCCAAATCAGAAGCTGATCGACGCGTCTGTAAATTTAGAGTCGCCCCAGCTTCTGGTACTCCAAATCAGAAGCTGACGCGTCCGTAAATTTAGAGTCGCCCCAGCTTCTGGTACTCCAAATCAGAAGCTGATCGACGCGTCTGTAAAAAATTTTCACTGTGATCAGGGACGTATTATCGTGACAGCTCATACGAGTTCCTAGATGCAGAAGCGATGAAGCAGTTGTTTGTTGCTGTCGTGGCCCGAATCTAGAGAAAGCTTCGCTACACGACGGCAACGACGAGCCATCAATTAAATCTTGCCGATTATTTTACCATCCATCACTTGAATATACACCACTCGAAGAATATCCATTCCGTCTCCACCAGTTCAAGACTTTTGCAATTTTAAGAAACCGGGTTAATCTGCATAGTTATGCGCATACCACGTGATATGTCAGCACTTATTTCAACACAGCATAAGTCACTGATAATTTTAAGGCGTCAAACCTTAAATTGGTCTAAAATTATAGACCCTATGTCTTAAATTATAGAGTAAGAGCTCTATTTTCACCAGAGGCTGAAATGAACCATGTAGCGTGCCTTTAATCGACCATCATCAAAGAGTAGCTTACTTCCAGGCCACAACTCCACCTACTTATTTTGTATGACTTCAACCATTATGATGCTCTGCAATGAGCGTCTAGATTTCATATACCCTATAGAACCTTTAAAGCGTGAACCCAAATTTAAGCATGAAGTTTATTATATCAAAAGCGAATAACCTTCGAGCGAGTCTATATTGTATCTTAAAGTGATATTTTCAAGTGATATCTTCTATACCCTCACGAACTCAATATTCATAATACATAAATGACCGCAAAATTCATAATACATTAATGACCGCAATAATCATAATACTTTCATGACCTCAATATTCGCCCTACATTCATGAATGCAATTATCATCCTGCACACATTCCGTTCGATGTCTGAGGTTCTCGCTTCCAATATTCCTCATTAGCAATTCCATTATGACAGTTTGCACGGCTTTGAAATACGATTATGGCCCTGGCCAAGAACCGGTCGCCGAGCGTCGGGATCTTGTGATATGAATAACCTTAACCTAACTATAGCGAGTTACCCACTTTACCCAACTATACCCCAACTATAGTGACTTACCCCAACTATAGCGAGTCACTCACCTTACCCAACTATACCCCAACTATAGTGACTTACCCCAACTATAGCGAGTCACCCACCTTACCCAACTATACCCCAACTATAGTGACTTACCCCAACTATAGCGAGTCACTCACCTTACCCAACTATACCCCAACTATAGTGACTTACCCCAACTCTAGCGAGTCACCCACCTTACTCAACTATACCCCAACTATAGTGACTTACCCCAAATCTAGCGAGTCACTCACCTACACTAAAAGCTAATCAATTTACCTGATAATGCTAGGTGGTTGTGGTACTAAACGATTGATTCCTGATTGTTTACGACCGCGTGTGTAGGATGCGCACACTGAATATTTAATATAATTTTCAATAATTCCAGTGCATTTTTTTAAATTTATCCACGCATACCTTCTTTTTGCATAGGCCGCTCTATAAAAATGAATGCAAGCTCTTAGCAAGTCTGTCATACCTTAATTTTTGCTAGGGAACGTGTCCAGCCAGCAAGATTCAGCCAAAAAGTACCTGCTGATGGCGTTGTCCTTGTGCGCTGCATAACTTGAACTCGTCATACACTCCCGACTGTCCTTCTAATTGCCTTATTAACGTCGAGCCTGAAGAATCTGCCTTGTTCTTGCTTCAGAGAAATATTACATACACAAATTTTACTGACGTGATTTATTTATAAGACTCGAATATTTCAGCTGACATGAGTTCCTTCATTAGCGCGTTCTTGTAACCGTCTGTTATAAGAGCATCCTCGTAGCTTGATCAATCTGGTGTGATATGTAAGGGATAAAATAATAAATCCTTTAACATGAAATATTATATATTTTTTTAAATAATATATTCATCATTTGATTTATGAATGGACCATTGAAGCATTATTTGGAAACTAGAACTCCACCACATTAAAATTAGAAATGTTTCTTCAATGTAAAGTCACTCGATAATTTGGACGGGCTCGTTTCTATTGTACTATTCACCAATTCCAGCTATCATTAGGGCTCCGCTTTAGCCTTGTAACTATTTAACGCCTCTTTCCTTTCAATAAGTATTATTTAACAAGATACGGTGCTCAGCACGTGTGAGTGGTAAGTTGTGTTCGCAGAAGATAGAAGAATATCAACTTCAACGTCAACATATCTAATCTAACGGCCCTGTTTGGTGCGCCAAATCGCTAACATTTTTTCCGAGACATTTGCCAGTGCCGTCCAAGAAGGAGAGAAAGCAGTGCAACAACACCACGGATATCAGCTCTAATCAGCCCTGAAATTGCAGTTCCATAGTGAAGAAAAAATTGGTGTTGAATTTTCGTAGGAAAACCCAACACCAACATGTTCTCTTGATCAGTTTTCGTCCATTTTTTCCATCTTTTCTATTTTATGATCTCACTAACTTTTTACATTATGAGGAAACTTTAAAACCAAGCCAAACATTAAACCACACTTATAATAAAATTTTAACCAATATTTTTTAACAAGGTTATCAAATTCGGTATTTTATGTGGGCACGAGGAGCGGTGGTGGTGGCCATAGTACATTTTTATGGTAATATTGTATCCTAGTTTTTAGGATACAATAACTAACTAGGATACAATATTACATACAATATTTTAACTAATACATATTATTAATACATGATAAATATTTTAACTAATACAATAATAAAATATTGTAATTGGATACAATATTTTAGCTAGGATACAATATTACCATAAAAATGTTCTTCTTTTAAATAAAACAAGTTTCAACTTCATAACGTTCTTAGTTTTTTATTTATTAACAAATTAAAAGGGTCAGTTAATTCTGGTTCACCCTGTATATACGCGTGGGAGACGAGACCGCTTTTCGACACACTGCACTGTTGACCTCACATCGCCTGTGCATGCTTGGGTCAGACTCAAGTCTTTGTTGCAAGCATGTGCTCGCAGTTGGAATATTGAGTGCTCCTCTTGATAACTAATGATTATTCCTGGCATGATTCATCCCGCTTGATCACATTATAATAAGAAAATGAACTTTGCAAAAGAATTTCTCGTTTGATATTGTCTCCAATGCTAGTATTATAGGGGAGGGATCCCGATTGTTTATAATCACTGTGAACTTTCGTTCGGAGAGCGAGTTCTCAATTGATAAGCTCACCCACCTACACTAAAAGCTAATAAATTCACCTGATAACGTTAGGTGGTTGTGATGTTCAATCATTGTGATTTTTTCACGACTGCATGTGTGCGCATCCAATTCATTGCATAAAGTGGATGCGCACACTGAATATTTAACATTATTTTCAAGAATTCCGCTGAATTTATCCACGCAATCCTAATTATTGCATAGGCTGCATTAAAAAAATAACATTGTCTATATTATGCAATATTGAAAGTTTTAGTTATTTTTGCTTAAAGTTGTTGTAATGAGCTGATAGAGTTGAAAGCATTGATAGCAGGCAAAACAGATGCTGTTTCCTGCTAATATATATTCATATCCTGCTAATATATATTCATTCAGTGTTCCATATATGGTATTAGACACTCAAAAATACCCAAGATGTCGTTAATAGATCAATCAATGACCAATCAGTTTTAACAATTTGTCGAATGATTTCTAAACGAATTTACGCATTTATTATTAATTATAATTGCATTTAAATATTTATTAAACGCATATTACGCATTTAATAACTAAAGTCACCGTCAGTAGACAATGGGTTAAGTGACCCTGCCAATCTACGTTCCTGCGTAGCTCCGACATTCTATTAACATGTTAGGACGTCAGAGAGACTGCATGGTCTCTAGCAGGAACATTCACTGAGCGCCGTACGTACGTATATAGGCTTACAGTTTATATCTAATATTTTCTTGGAACTTGGGGCGCTCGTTATCATCTAGTGCAATGTTATCGTGATGGAGGTTTGGGGAGAGCAGGTTTTTTCCAACTTATAGAGTATTTGTAATTTCTCGCAAATACACGATTTATTTGCACACTCCTACATATTCACAACATTTACTGATCGAAATGATTTACGAGAATTGGAAAATGCCGAGAATTTCCACAGAAATTTGTGAAAGGCCAATGCGGGAAAAATTCGTTACGGATTCATTGCATAAAATGGGCATCTGTTGGTCCGTCGAGTTCCGCTCGACTTGCAACACTAAAACATTCTTTTTTTTAAGAAAACGAAGCACGGACGGCATAGTAAAGAACGTTGGAGAACAAATTTAAAGCTCCTGACCACGCAATCGTACAAAATACCGCTAAATTTGCAGTGATAGAAGTTTGCAGCCACATGATAAATGCAATAATATTTCCCCGATTACTTTTATTCTCGTAACTAAATATTTAACTCATATCATTCCACGACAACTTCCAAGTGATGTTCCTACAGTGCAAACGCTGTTCATCTTCACAAGTCGATATATCCCGGCCGCAGTTATCCCTTTTGTCCTTCCGTAAATCGTACGCAAACATTTCTCTTCTTCCAACTGTCAACGCTGGAATTCAACACTCGTTGTTAGCAAATGACTAGGGTTAAGGGAGGGCGGCTCGCTAACCAACAAGTGCGTTATCAGCAAGTGTTGATATTATAGAACAAACTCCTGGCATTGTGCCTTTATGTGTAGTTGACGCTCTTGACACAGACTGATGGCAACGACTGACAGACTGCGTGCTTACGCTAGGGACCCTGCAATGCTAAAGGATAATCTATGCAGGTGCATGTGAGACTCCATGTATTGAGACACCGATTATAGCGGCAACGCGCTTATCTAAACCTCATTAAATCTTCTGCTGGATGCTGCTTAGGATTCTTTAATTCAATAGACTTATCATTAGCAAGATAATTCGAAATTAGTATATGTTTGAAGAGAGTAATTTTTTAGTTCGGTCCAATGTAGGATAATGATTATCATGAATTTTGGTGGGACATCATCATCAGATAATATTTGTGTACAAATTTTTTACATGACTTGTGCTGAAAGAAGACAACACATTTGAATAGTAGCTTGAAATTTTTTGCGTTTCCATATAGAATAAGGCTGCTAAATTAAGAAAATTTGAAACTGGTTTATTCATTATTCGTATTTATAAGGGTGAATTATATTCTATACTTTATTTGACTCTGGTAAATGTTGTTAATAAATAAAAATATTTTACAAAAATCAATTAAATGATATGTAATCAACAATTCTTAATAACAATTTGTTAATTATTTGAGTATTACTTAAAGCAATTATTAAATTATTCAGTTAAGTTAAAACTCAAGATAACAGTTTTCATTGAACAAAATACAAACCCGCTCTTGAAATGCAATCTCTAAACTGCCCCATCAAATCCAAAAAATAAATTTAATAATTTATTTTTTATAAAATCCAATTTAATAAATTTAATGCATGAAAGCTGATTTTATTGTCTACTGGGTAAAAATTGAAGTATCATGAAAGCATTTTCTATATAATTAAATTCTGTGTTTAAAATTAGCAGCAGAGGTTCAAATTGTTTACATGATTTTATTTCCATCCTGCGCCGAGTCGTGCCTATAGTGTACCTCTGCTATGTCAAGGCGGCTATGTAGGGAGAAGTTGAGAAACACAGGCTTGTCTTGAGCAACAAAGCGACTGATATTACGCTGAAACTGCTCCGAATTTAGGTGTTATATAAACAAAAATTCCCATGACCGTAGAAGGAATAAAGGTTTATGGTAATTATCATTAGGAATAGATATGGAGGGTAATTTTCGAGCGTCGCTGTATTTCAAAGCAATTCTCTTAAGGAAATATTGGTATAATTTTCAAGAGATTTATCACGCCTAGTTCTCAAGTGCGCGTGGAATATAACAATATTCATTACTTTTCTCAAGCAAAAAAATTTTTATTGAGAAAGACACACAGGAAAAGTAAATACTTTTATGAAAATGTACATCTGCTCTCGACTGGGTACTTTCCAATAGCGCTTGGAAAACAGATATTTTCACTAAATTCACAAAAATGTTCAGTTTTCAATCTAAACTCTAAGAAACAAACATAAGAAAAATAGTGGCTGCAGATCTAAATCAAAAAGTCAATTGAGTACACGTGTTGGTCGTTTCAAATGGAAATAATTTTTGAACGAAAGCTCAATGAAAATTTCTCTTGTTCTGGAAGCTAACAGCGATGAAGTTGTATATTATTTTAATGACATTGGTTTTATAATGCTAAATTATCCTAATTTTTTAAAATAAGTATTAAATGAATGACCGAAAATTTCCAAAATTGTCTCAACTTCCGATATCTATTCTAATTATTCTGCTTCAAACTTAACAGTGCTAAAATCTTGCTTACAAATTTCCAAGTCGCAACCAAATAAACCACATTATGCTTAAGTGAAGAAGACCTAAAACTAATCTCATTCGTACGTAGATCAGTGCTGTATTTTCACGGTTGTACCAGCCTGTGTGGCGGCCTCAATACGCGTGTCTTCGGCCTGTACAAACCCCATTGATCGCGCCTCTATTGAACGCACTCAATGAAGACAGCCACAGTGCCCTCCTGGCCTCCAGTAAATATTTCTTCCTAATTCTTTACAGCCTTTGATACCAATCCCGATGTGGCCACTGACTCCTTGCGGGAGGTACAATTTGGAAGGAGTTTTAGGGTTAACTTTATTATGGTAAGCTTTATAAGTCGCATATCCCAGAATAGCTTTGAAAAGATATGAATGATTCAATATCTGGTGAATTTATTTTGTCTCTCGAGCAAATCAAATGAGAAAACAAAACACAATTTTTCAGATTTTACGTATTTCTGCTTGCACGCATTCATTTTTTATTTTCTTACATTTTAAATACTTCGCTCGCCCACAAGCCCAATCAGTCTCCACTGGAACACGACTTGAAGAAGCAGGCGCACCAGCGGCGCCATGCATCATGGCGAGACTATAACGGTATATTGATGAGTTCGCATAAGCCTAAAGTTGAAGACTTGCAGTGGAGAGAAGCACAGCCAATAATGTTAATCCTAATCTTAACGAATAGGACTCCTTATGACCGACTCGAGAGCAGCGCCCAGGACTCTGCCCTGTACAATGAAGTGATCGGTAACTTGAGACGACGTCATTACGTACGACTCGTAGAGATAACTCTAATCTTTGTGGCCCGATGACGGAGTTTCAGACTTTCTACAGTCACTATAGATTTCGAAGACAAGAGAATCTCTCTACTGATCCCCCGGCCTTGTTTGCAGTATCTAATTGAAGGTATTTGATTGATAATTTTTTTTTTTGCTTGCTGAGCTGAGCAAAAATTTATATTTTAACAAAAATTCATGTTTCTCATATTCCAACTAACATTTTATCTACGTATTGTGTTTACTTGCGATCTAATTGGTTTACGATGAAAACTATAGCCATAAAATGCCACGTAAATTCCTCAATACATCGTATTTTCAGAGACAAATTGTCCGTGTACCGTTACAAAACGTTTAGGTTTACAGACACGTGGGCGCTGTGAGGCGGATGATATAAGGGTTCGCATGCCTGATGTGACTGCGTCTCCACACACTCATAAGCTTATAGATTAATATGTTCCAACATCAACACGCCCAGAAATACAGCACAGAAGGACTGTGTACAAGTCTACAGCAGCACGATGAGCGGCGACGCCCGAGCTGAAGAGAGAGATCTTCGCCGCTTGGGACCTGCAAACATCACCGTGGCATGCCTCTCCCCGCTCTCTCCTCTGCTTAGCATCTATTTGCTGTAAATATTGACCTCCGGCATTAGGATGAAGAAAACTACGACTCTGCTGTTTGGTTTCGATGAATAGTATGAGAAATTTTTATATTACGCATTAGAATTTTGCAATTTTAAACACGCTAGGGTAGGCATTACGCAGTTCGTTTGCGTCAAACGCTCGCGTCAATGGAACTATCGTCGTCTGACACGAGGCATAAAGCTTCCAAGTTCTGATAAGATTCATGAGCTTCTCTGACATTTTTCAAATTTTCAAGTTATTGTATGGCATAAGCTCAATTCATATTCTTTGCGCACTATTGGTTTTAAATTAAATTATGACCATAGCTGTTAGAAGAGTAATTAAAAACTTAATATTTCGACATTTCACAAGAGACAAGGGAATTAGAGGGATATTAATGCCGTGTCATTTATACCATGTCGTCCGGTAGTGATTTAGCTTCACTGAGAGAGAGTGAGTTGAGAGTGAAATGAATTGTTAATTGTTTAGAAAAATTGTTTAACACAAACAAAAAAATTTCGGATACATATATATGCAAAAAAGTGTAATTATGTGCAAACAATGTGTGTAAAATGTGTATTCAAGTTAATTACTAATCATTCAACTTTTACCGAACTCAAGTCTAATCCCGAAATAACCAAATCTCCTGGACTTGTAGACAGCAGTTCACATCCTTCTCGATGCTTCCTCGCCAAAGGTCGACTTCGTTCAGGAAATTCAGCACGGATTTGACCGTCAGTTGGTGAAGCATGTTCAAGGTGTGGCCGCGCCTTGCATCACATTGGTTGATGTTGGCAGCATGGCTGGCCCGCTGCACCTGCATCTATGGTACCCGACCCTCGTCAGTCAAGGGCCGGGACAGCTGGGTAATAATGCGATGCTATCGACACCGCCGCGTTCAATAACGCCAGCCTGCGTGCATGGGGCGAGCGTCTACCCTGCTGCGCTATATATGTGAGGCACTACAGACCTCGTGCCCTTCACTATATAGACGTCATGTATGCAGGATTTACCTGCACTACTCACTATATAGACGTCATGTATGCAGAGTTTACCTGCGCTGCTGCAGTATATCAGCATATGCACTGCGTCTCACGTCAGAGGTTTCACCCTGCTGCGCTATATGTGAGGCACTACACGCAGACCTCTTGCCAGACACTATATAGAGACGCATGGTTCAACCATGATAGAGACGTATATATACGTCATGTATGCAGAGTTTACCTGTGCACTGCTGCAGTATATGCACTGCGTCTCACGTCAGGGGTTTGGTTCATAGCTACACTGGTCTCTGTCATGGTCCGCATCTGATGCGACGCAATTTTTGTGACAAAGAATTTACACGATTGTGTATATTTAGTTGATACCAATGCAGAGACTATCAATTCTCAATTGAATGATTATCACATAAGAACACTCTGAAAACTTGACTTGTTTTAGCTCTAATGGGTCATAATGTCTTTTGTTTAGCAAAGACCAAGCGAAGCATGAAAAACTTTTGGTTCTATGTAGGACGTAGATTTTACTATTTAAAATCATATTTTTAGCCTTTAATGGTATAAAATGAATTCTTAGGCTGTTAGAAACAAGGAGAAATAAATCAAACTTCAGACGACTATACAATTCACATTCATGCATTATTCGTTCAAGGGATGTAAAGGCAGAGTTACAGCCGTTATGTTGTTGCTCGAGGTTCAAATATTGCTTAGACGCTATAGTATATGTAACTTTCATATGGATTTATTTCGGCCTTGTACTTTCATTTCATTTCTCAGGATTGACCATATTATATTAATAATGTATTAATTTTCTTAATTAATATAATATTATAATATAATTATTAAGATAATAGTAATTTGTTCATATACGCTGCTGTCAAACCGCTCGCTTAAATAAAACCTGCTCATTAGGCCCTATTGCATATGGACGATCGCTTTAATATACAGTACATGATCGGTTGACAGCCAATTTACATTTAGTAGAGAATGCATATAGGATAGTCGCAATTGAGGTAAAACTAGAAACGCTTCCGTGTGCCTGAACCACTTCTTGTAACAAACATTTATTCGTACATATTGACGTAACATAAAAATGTACTCTGCAACCTGTAACATATAAATTTCAACGAATAACGAATTACGAATCTCCATTAGCTCTACAGAGCGCTGATTTGTTTCTTGTAGTAATACAACGTATTTCATGGTTGCTTAAAAACAATTTCACGGCATTCATATGCACCTTTATCAGTGGAGGATGAAGTGCAGGTTTCGCCGTGCTGCAATATTTTTTATCGTTCGTACACGCCATCATCTACGAAAGATTAAGTGCAAGTTTTGTCATACTGCAATATTTTTATCGTACGTACACGCTTTCATCTACGAAGAATGAAGTACATGTTTCATCGTGCTGCAATATTTTCATCGTACGTACACGCCTTCATCTACGAAGAATGAAGTACATGTTTCATCGTGCTGCAATATTTTTATCGTTTGTACACGCCTCCATCTACGAAGAATGAAGTACATGGTTCATGGTGCTGCAATATTTTTATCGCATGTACACGCCTTCATCTACGAAGAATGAAGTACGTGTTTCACCGTGCTGCAATATTTTTATCGTACCTATACGCCTTCATCTACGAAAGATGAAGTACATGTTTCACCGTGCTGCAATATTTTCATCGTACCTATTCGCCTTCATCAAACTTGGTACGCCTTGGAGGATAAAGTACATGTGCCATCGTGCTGCAAAATTTTTATCGTAACTATACGCCTTCATCAAACTTGGTACGCCTTGGAGGATAAAGTACATGTGCCATCGTACTGCAATATTTTTATTATACGTACATGCATTAATTTGCAAAGGATGACATGCAGGCAGTATTGTAACACTTCGCCTCCTGCAGCATTATATAGGAGCTCCAGGAAGACCGTGCCTTACAGCCATCCTACGATCCCCTGGTGAGTACAGTGCAGTATTGCTGCGTCATCCTGGAGCGTGGTCTGTCGATCTGATTAGAGCTTTAGTTGATCTCAAGATCAATGCATAGCGAATTAGATAAGCCAGTTAGAGCTTTCTATAGTATTATTGATTGCATTGCATTCCAATGAAGTTTTGCTATCATGCAATGGTACAAACATTACGCCATATTCATAGCTAGATTATTAATTCGATAGACTAAAAACATTTAATTGTCACAGTGATGCACCAATTTATCGCGAATTAGACAAGCCAGTTTGAGCTTTCCATAGTATTATTGATTGCATTGCATTCCAATGAAGTTTTGCTATCATACAATGGCACTAACATTACACCATATTCATAGCACAATTATTAATTCGATATAATAAAAACATTTAATTATCACAGTGATACACCAATTTATCAACTTAAGAACATGAATGCATTCATCACCTAAAGTTTTGTCCTATATAGCTGCAGCCAATTGAAACAATTTCTTTTCAGTCGAAGAAATTCGATGAAAAAAATCTGGGCGGATAATCTTTGGCCTGAGAATATATTGTCTTCGGTCAAACTTGTGATTTTTGATTCTTAAACGACGCCTTTCTCTCATTCAATGCGTGATTTACGTGCCGTTGTAAAAAGTTATGACAGCTCCAAAGCTAGTCATGTATAGGAGTTAATGCATTATAGTCTGACTTTTAATCCTTGCTTGTCAAATTTTATGGCCTCCAAATGCCACACCGTTTCTTCAGTCAACGACCTCTGATTGATGTATACAACTCTAGAACGGCCACGCAGGTGTGTTCGCTGCAGCAGGAATTGAACGCATGTAACATGTGAGAAACCCGCACCTGAAAATACCGTCATCAAGGTTATGTATTTCCGTAAATGTACTCGTGTACGTAAGGCATTTCCGGTATTTGCTAGGCATTGTCGTACAAAAGAAAAAAGTTCCAAACAAGAATCACTATTTTTTTCAAGTACAATTAGTTTTTTGATTTAGTTCGATGCTGATAATTGTTTAGACGAGACAATTTTTATTTTTGTTTATAGTGTAGGTTTCCAATGAATGTTGTATCGTGTAAGGCACAACAAATTTCTGGATAGTGCTAATGCAAATTATTTTCTCATATTATAGTGTACACATTATTTCTTAATTTGGTGACAACTAATAATAGTTTAATCTAAGCAGCAGATTTCAACCGTGAAACAAAGTGCGAAAATATGAATGAATAAAGTCTTCTTCATATTTCTTGGAATGGAGTCATTTCCCATTAGGGGGAAATGATTCAAATTATCTGGTTCTCTGTGAATTCAAATTGTGTAATTCAGCACGTACGTGTTCGACATTTGAGCGTCAATTTAGTGCTTCATTATTAAATCATCCCCGTACCCTCACAAACGACATTTCCTCATCGTAAGCATGCGCGCAAAGCAACCATATTATATAAGCATGCGTGAAAAGCAACCATATAGCGTCAAACACAATTGCCTCGTGAGTGCAGAGCAAGCCGAGGAAAAAGAACATCGCCGATCAAAAAATTTGATTTTCCCGATAGCAACTGGTCGTTGTCTCTGCAGGAGTCCATTTGCAAATAGCTTGCACATGATGCACGGTAATGGCTTCGGATCTGGCGTGACCAGGTCAACAGAAAAGTTTAACGTGCTTTCTCCGCTGTGCATCTGAGCCATTTCAATATGTATATGTCGGTATAGCTCGTCGAGGAAAAACGTGGCGGGGTATTTTGGTATATTCAAAATCTTATTTCAAAACTGTGCAATCGAATGTACACTTGCTCAGAAGTCCTACTCGGTTGAAAGCCCAGGAACTCGCCCACTGTGTCTGTGTACTCAGACTTTATTTAAGCTTCACCGTGTACTTCGGTGTTTTTGTTACGTGTTCGATGTTCCATTGATAAAAGTCACTTTTGCTCAAATTTACAGCTGAAGTATCTTTCTGAATTTATTGTAATTATTAAATACTGTCGATGAGTTTATAGATGACCTGAACTATATACGGGCAGTAATGTACTACGCTCTACATTTAAGGCATATAAGCACATGATTTATTATGCTAAACGCGATCGATTTCACTGTAAGAAGAGTAGTTTATATTAGAAAATAAATAATTGTTATTTTTCTCTCTTTTCTCTTCCGTCAGACGAAAAATATGTGCACAAACTCCGTGTAAAGTAAGGGACTATGTTATTTTATATGCGTTATTACAGTTTGTTCGAATGTATCATTTGAGAGCAAATCAAGATAGCTATTGAAAATACTGGTAGAAAAATTTTCACGTGCATGTTTGAGGGAATACATTTCGAAGTATTTCCAAATGAGCCCTGCATGTCACCATTTATCAGTCTGCTATTGAAGAGACTGTAAGCTATCAGCCTGACGTTTGTGAAAACAAAAGAGACGATCTGTAGGACGTCAATGCCGCTCCGACCACAACACAGTGGCACAGCTCGACCGAGACAAAGCAGACTGACAAGTGGAGGGATTTTTTGTGCCATATTCAGAAGGTCTTGAATATTTTGGTGTTTAATTTTCGCGTTTAAAACGCGTGCTGCTGAAATGCTGTAGTGAATTTATTTTGAAAACGAGCCCATCAACCAACGAAAGTACCAGAGTTAAGAGTTGAGATTTCATATAAAATCTTGTGATAGTAGGTCCCATTGGGGGTTTTTTTTTTTAAATCAAGCCAAACTTTTCATTATCAATAGCTGATTAATTCCTAACAGAAACGTTTATGTGTAAACTCTTCTCCTAATTACCGGTATTTAAATTATCATAGTATTTAAATGAAATTCTAGAAATCGTGGTCACCTGCACAAATTTTTAGACAAACTGCAAAGGCATTAGAATTTAATTTATTTTCCGTTACAACCTTGCAAATGCTTCGAATGTTAGAAGCGCTTGTCTCGCTCTCGCTGTTGCAAGCCATGCAGTCCGGGCCGCTATACGAGGAACAAAAACGCATCTGTAATTTGTCATAACTGTAGCAATTTGTTCCGACGATCGTCTCTGAAATTCTTTTGCCCATGCAGGCTCGTGCAGCCGTTTTGACCTACTAATGCTCATGCATATTTTACCTACTTACTTCTTCTGGATTTTGCGTTTACCGTTGGATATTTTTTTCGTACCTGAGTCAAGGCACATTTCAATGAATATGTAAATGAGTTTTTATTAATCATAATATGTAGTTTGGTGCAAATGCTCGTATTCTGTGGAAGTATTACGGACTTAGACGATTTAGAAACAGAAGGAAAAAAATTAGTTTGCGTATGAATGGGATTGGAATTGAATAAGTTAGATTTTCAAAAGTTTGAGTAATTTTAAGTAAAATAAATTTCGATACAATTTTTTATAAAACATGTAAATGAGCTTTGCATAAAATGGAAATAGAATGACTTGATTAAAGATACAAATTGAACGCCGGCATAGTTCAGTCCAACTGGGCAATTTATTGGTCTAATATAATTCCTATCCAATTAGGCTCCAATGTTAGTTTATCACCGTAGTCCCGTAACTAAGAAAGTGTTACGGGTTATGCTTGCTGCACAAACAAGTCGATGGGTTACAAGATATCTTTGGATCAAATTATTCTGACCTTTGCTCACATTTTGACTTGGATGAGGCGCACCCTTTTCCTTTTCATTCATTGCATTGGAGTTTTCCGCATGTCTTAAATGCTGAAATTCAGCTCAGATGTTGTTAAGGATAAGCTTAACAAACGGAATACACAATGGTGCTTTTTAGCTTGCGACTTTTCTCTTAAGGTTTCAGATCTCATCTGTGAAGGATCTCCGAACTCCAACGGTTTGTGGAGTCCTCACAAATTTCAGAGTTAGAAAAGATGTGCGACATCTTATGTGGATGTCTTGGGCGTAAGCACTGAAAATTTTACGCCTTGCTGGTCACAGACGACGTCTCATCTCATTGAGTCTCGCTCGTAAAGCCCACAAGCGAATAAGGGACCTGATTTGCGTTTAGGGGGCCGGCCGCTGAACTATAGAGATCACACAGACTCTGCATGATCTTGTCTAAGGAGGCTGTGTGGAATAACTTGTATATAATTGCGGTCAACACTGCTGGCTCGTGTGGATACCTTTGACCGATGTAGTATAAGGTCTTGGTGCTAATAAATGCATACCTCATATAATCATCTTGGTCATTGCATGCCCAGGGGAATAAGAATACATCTTCCATTCATATTCAGTGTGGTAGAAACATGCCGTTGATGAACCGGTCTGTAAGTTTGGTTCCCCGATCTAATCTGGGACTACAATCTACACCAACTGTAAGTCTTTCAGAACCTTGAAATCTCATGATGAACTTACCATGCAACGATTTATGAGGATGCTAAAAAAATAGTATTTTAGAACCTCACTGCAGTGACGAGTAGCTCCTGCGTTTGGGAAAAACAACCTTTCAACAAGGGCACAAAATTTTTGCACCCTTCCATACACTCAAGAAGTACGTCAATTTTCTAGAAAATATTTTTTACATTTCATGCACACAATGGAATTATTTTATTATGTTAAAGAGCAATTGTAAAAGTCCGCTTCAATGAATACATATTTCTATCGATCAGCTGAAAGTTGAGCTAGTGCTCCGCGGCTAGTTATATGCAACCGTTGGCCTCACAATGTACTTCAAATTTGTTCTCAAGCCCATTTGCGCATTGATAAGTAATTTTTATACCATGACAATGAATGTGCATGGTTAAATTGTAAACGTTGTTTATACATATTGAAGTGTCTATGGGAAAATGGATTTTTGTTTCGCCAGCAACAGCAAAACGATTCATTTGCATCCGTGAAAAACGTTCATACTACATATCGTTCATAAAATACATTCTTTAGACTTAGTTGACCTTGCTTTGAGGAACAACTTCTGCCAAACTAAACTAATAAATAACTATAGGCATAAGAATTAAGGCCAAATGTTAATGGAATTAATTATTCGTTGAAGAGGCACGTCTGTACAAAAAGTTCGATACGCTGATTACATTGCCCAAATTTCAGACGCATTTGGGAGAGTCCGACGTAGAATCTATTTTGCAAATATAACAGAGGCACAAAACCCAAGTTTATGCTTATAGTACAACTAACATGGATGTTTAAGTAAGGACTTCGCCGTTTAAGTAAGGACTTCGCCGTTTAAGCAAGGACTTCGCCCATATTTAGACCACATGAAGCATTGAAGGATTCAAGGATCCTGCAGGAACAACATTGATCTCACCGGGGAAAGTCTCAGGTTTTCAGCAGCCGCCTGTGCCCAGGATCCAGGCCGGGCTTCATCTGGGCCGGACATGCCAGGCTCGACGCCCAGCGTCCGGAATGCTGGTGCAGTCAAGGTAGGGCTTCACATAGCCCTGGGCTATATTTGACATATTTGATATATTTGTCATATATTTGACATATATGTCATATATTTGACATATATGTCATATATAAATATGTCATATATTTGACATATTTGAGGTTATAATTTTGCTTAGAAAATACAGTTTTACGGGATTTTTGTCCCTGGCTATGCTTGATTACCATTCGCTAATATATGCTAACTCTGTGACAAACACTTATCAAAACTTATCTCTGTGACAAAAACTAATCGGGAAACCCAAAACCATAATTAAATCTAGAGAATTAGAAGAAATTCGAATAAATTATTGCTTGTAAAATGGTTAAAACACCATCATTGTCGCAACTAACCTTAATTAAATTATAGATGACTATCAAATCTCCTCTTAATGTTCTATTTTTCAATCCAGAAGTGCAAATGTAATAATGAGAATTGAAAAAAATTCAGTTGCTGTCTGTATAACTTTCCAAACGGGATTCTCTCGCATTATTTTTTTGCATTTAATGTGTTCAAATAATTCACTAAATGAAAGTCGCTTAATATCACTAAATGAAGTGCTCGGTCATCTTTTAGGTTAATTTATCACGTTCTTTTAATACGCATTAAAGCACAAATTATGGCTTCAAACGTGCGGATAAAATCGATGATAATAGCACAAGAAATAATAGCAAATCATTCAAGCGTTGCCTGTGCCGAACAGGTAAAGCATTTACGAAAACTTTTCCGGATGCATATTCTATTTTATGTTGCATTCATGCATGTCCCATACTCCCATATCTGGAAACGTTAGATGAACCAACATACTTGACATTTAATTTCAAATTTGCTGAAACTACCGAACTTTCTGAATTAGTCATGCGATTTGTTTTATATAAACATAACATAGTGATGTCGGCGCTGAAGTGTAGGCCTGATGTGGCCTGTCGCCGATTCTTTTCCTTTTCGTACCTTGTTCATAGATCTAAACTCGTGTCATTTGACCGATTCTGGCAGATCATTTATAAAAGCAACGAACAAAATAGGCCCCATGCAGGACGCTTCCTTGTGGCACGCCACTGCGCACTGATGCCCAGTCTGACACGGTTCCGTTAATACTGACACGTTGTCGTCTACCTACTAGAAAATCTCTGATCCATTGGAGTACGTTTCCCTCAATCCCCAAGGACTTCACTTTACGCAACAGCCGCTCATGCGGAACACTGTCAAATGCTTTGGCAAAATCGAGGTACATACATCCACTGGCTCCCTTTCGTCCAGCAGGCCAATCGTTCAACGTAGATAATAAGTTAGTGGTGCAGGATCTGCCGGCAATAAAACCATGCTGACAATCTGATATGAGATGGTGAGCAGTCAAGTGATCGATAATCCTATCCCTCAAAACAGATTCCCTTAGCTTACAAACAACACTTGTCAGACTGACAGGGCGATAGTTGCCGGGGCTGCTTTTGTCACCTTTTTTGAACAATGGTGTTACTTGAGCTTCTTTCCAGTCGGACGGCAAAATTCCTTCGTTCAAGGTTTTTTGAAAGAATACTGTCAATGGGCCGGCCAGAACGGTTGCTAATTCTCTGAGCAATCTGGGATGGAAACCGTCTAGTCCACATGACTTGTTGGGATTTAGAGCTACCAGGCGCTTGAGAACCTCTTCTTCGTGTATTTCAAAGCATGTTAACTTCGAGCCGACTGGGCGCTCCTCAATATCTGGAATACTGTTCAAGTCCTCATCTGTGAACACACTGCTCGGTTAAGGATTCTTCAAACCTTTTGCAGCAATGCTGTATAATCATATTCTTTCTAAAGAAAGCCGTATATAGGTTGTCGTCAAAAACGTGTCAGGATGTTGATTTTTATTCAATCAAATCTTATTCATGTTGGTAAATTAGGACACATTTTCAGGTCTAATCTGTTTTATTATAAATTTATTGAATCTCAGTCGTGAATCGGAGGTACTCACTCTATTTGTTATGTAGTTCCTATATTGACTTAAATTCAAGTTATGTATTTGAATGCGATAGACTGCCCGCGTTGAACGCGCGTTGAACGGCTATAGGCGGTCGTGGAAGTTTCGCGCCGACTGAAAGACCGGCTTCGATAATTTTTTAGGTTGACGAAGAACCAATTAAACAACGACTTAGTCAATGAAGTTGGATTTAATTTTACATATTTATCAATCAATGCAGGTCCGTATATTTATCTGCTTATTTTTAATAGAAGAACGCATTTAAGTTTTCCCATATGTGTTAGTTTCCGTAAGGTAGGCGTACAAACGGACCAGAGCAGAAAATTTTTTTAAAAGTTTCTCATATATTCAGTCTTGTGGTGTATGGTATTCGAGTTAAGTTATGTGCAAAGGCATTAATTAATTAGTCTAGCTTCCCAAGTTTCAAGTACTGTAGCGCGAGTATGTAATTAAGTATGTATATCTTATCGCTACACACGCCGCTATAGTATCGCTACACACGGCGCTCATAGGTGAAGTTAGGCATCTTCAACCACATTTGAGTGAACTGACCCAAATAGAAGTTAATGTCCGATGAAAAAATCGATCAGCTTTTTGGTGCCAGCTTACTGAGACAGTGAATATAAACTGGAAATTTATTGCTTACTTTATCATACAAATGAATCTAGTGGCGGGGTTTATCAATTAATTGCGATCTGTGCTAGAAAAGGTTTATTCTTAATTGGTTGGTGAATTATTTGGATGTATTGTCATGAATACCACTTGAGCCATATCCATTTCCCAAGCTACTAAAAATAAATTGCGCTGTAATGAACCTGCCATCTAGCACGTTGAACTGGGAGCGGTGAGTACGAAAAACAGCAACAATGGCTGCGCGGTGCGAAGTCTACAGAGCAGCTAAACGCTTTTATTTGAGTAATAATGTCACTTGTTTGCTTTAATCGCAAATTCACCAAAAACTTAAAAGCAAAGAAAACTCCACAATTTTTGTGGAGTTTTCTTTGCTTTTAAGTTTTTGGCTTTTATTTGAGTTCCGTTTATGACGCCGATACACCGCAGCCCGAGCGCTATTATGCAAATACGCGACTCCTCCTTTCAATTAAACTAAAACGTGCAAATGAAACCGCTGCCAGTTATCCAATATAAATTCCTTCTTCTGTGCACGCATTTAAAATTACTTGCGTGTTTGAATTAATTTTTTACACTGCATTTGCTTGAAATTTTTTCTCTCGCTTTTGTAAAGCCGACGACAAGAGATTCCTAAAATAAATAAATTTTATTGACACCAACTAAACAGTATAATTCTGAAAAGAGTTACATTAAAATTTTAGTTTGGACGTCCTTGCGCTGTCTTTAAAATGGATGTGCCTAATGAGCCTTATTAGAATAAAGAAATGAGACATAGTTATTTTACTAAGACAGTTGCATTTAAAGCAGACGGTGCCAGAAACAAACCGTGCGTGTCGGCCGCCGCCGCTGGATGCGTGTCGGCCGCCGGCGCTGGATGCGTGTCGGCCGCCGGCGCTGGATGCGTGTCGGCCGCCGGCGCTGGATGCGTGTCGGCCGCCGAGCGCTGGATGCGTAACGGCCGCCGTCGCTGGATGCGTGTCGGCCGCCGTCGCTGGATGCGTGTCGGCCGCCGTCGCTGGATGCGTGTCGGCTGCGGGCGGCGCTGGATGCGCTCATTAAGTCGGACCTGCATGCTGGATGCGCTCATTTAGGCTCTGCATTCATTAATGCAGGTCCTGAAGTGTCCACTTGAGGCGCGTGCAGTGCAACTCATTAACATAATTAGCGAGGCGACACTAAGCCTGGAATGTATCTTGCTTCTCGGCGTCGCTGAAAGTTAACTTAGGACGTCATTGCAGTCCCGGTAATAATTATATTTCAGGGATAAAATTCATATTTTGTCGCGTATACTTTATTTTAACAAATACATAGCGTTAGTGATATGTGAGGACGTGTGATGTGTGATATATGAGTGTGATGTTAGTGATGTGTGAGGAAGTGTGATGTGTGATGTGTGAGTGTGATGTTAGTGATGTGTGAGGAAGTGTGATGTGTGATGTGTGAGTGTGATGTTAGTGATGTGTGAGGAAGTGTGATGTGTGATATGGCACTGTGTATTTAGTGGTGTGTTAGGAAGTGTGATGTGTGATATGTGTGATATGTGAGTGTGTCGTTAGTGATGTGTGAGTAAGTGTGATGTGTGATATGTGAGTGTGTCGTTAGTGATGTGTGAGGAAGTGTGATGTGTGATGTGTGAAGTGTGAGTGTGTCGTTACTCGTTAGTGATATGTGAGGAAGAATATATTCGGCGACTGATTTGATTACGGATTACGGAAACATAAGGATTGCTAAAATGTTTGTCCATTATCTATATCGCAATTTGGTTTCTCACCAAAATAATTCAATTTTTACCGAAATTTAATGTTATGCAGCCTAAACTACGTTTAATATAGTGAGGGTTCGCAAATAACGTAATAAATTATGCAACTCTGCGTAGCTTGAATAAGAACTACAAAAGAAATTGCACTTGCTTTGCAGTTGCTCTTAACCAGCGACAGAAGGATCATCGGCTACATGATTAATCGAGTGTGGAAGATCTTGGCATAACAACTATTGTCTAATTGAACCTTATCACAAACACGTTATTATATATTTTTATACAGCGGAATGATGAATATGCTATATATTGAACGAATAATGACTGATTTATGAGGTCCGATATTGGATAAACTTATATAATCGAAATAATTTTTTTAATGTATTGTTTAGCGTGAATTTATTCGGTGCAGAAACATTTTGAGATCCTAAGCTCCCTCGTATAATCAATCTTTCGTTCTATTTCAATTTATTTTCGTTCGTTTATTTTCAGCCCAATTACTGCTATTCTGTATTTATATTTGCATAAAATACTAGTATTTAATTTGTGTATTTATCACGTATAGGAACCAACAAACTACTTATTTAAATTAGCGTCGTCATACGTCTTGCCTCAAGCCCTACAGTCTTTCGAATGGCAATTACCATAGTTACTCCTGATGATCGAGCGTTCAACGTTTTTCTATGAAACGGTGTTTAATTATTTATTTTCTTTCATTGTAGAACGCTAGATTTCTTTGTCCTTGCCTGTTATTCTGTGCAAAATGTGAAGTCTCCTAATCATCTAATCATTAAGGACATGATAAGCGCATCAAAGAAATTAATTATTATGCTATTAATTCAAGAATGTGCAGCACAAGAGATACTACTAGCTGAGTAGCTGACTGCTTTAAATAAATTCTACCTACGTAGTATTAAAGCCGTGTTCTGAGTTCTGACACGAGAATAATTTCTACCAATTCTGCGTCGGAACTGCCATCACATAACAATAGGGCATGCCTCTTACGTTTCTGTTGCACTTTTAATACCCAAACAACAACTCTGTATGGACGTTATTGATACCTGCAATTCTGCTGCTCATGCGCGCTCCCGTCGACCGCCGGAGCACAGTGACCTCACCCGTGACCCAGCCCTCTCATTCCCCAGCCCTCTCACTCCCCAGCCCTCTCCCTCCCTAGCCCTCTCACTCCCCAGCCCTCTCACTCTCCAGCCCTGTCACTCCCCAGCCCTCTCACTCTCCAGCCCTGTCACTCCCCAGCCCTCTCACCTCTAGACATGCCTCTGTGCCTAGCAGCAAAATGGTGCTATACTAGCTCATCCTCAACGGGATTCGAACCCGCGGCCTCTGGATTAGAAGTCCAGCGCGCTATCCACTGCGCCATGAGGACCGTAGAGTGTGACTATTACAAGACAATATATTACAGAACTATACATTTGGGTATAATTAAGGTTCTGGTTTTAGTCTAAATTAAAGTATTAATCGAGTGGTATTTTTTCAGAATGCAGTAAGGCAACAGAAACTGGGACTAAAGTGATGCATTGATGGTATAAGGGGTATCATGGTAAGACACGTTATTCTGAATATTGCGGTATAAGTTTTTAAACATTTAATTGCGCATTGTAATCACAATAAGGCTTAACATAGAGAGTGAACATAGGCTGAACATAGGCAGTGAGAATAGGGCTGAAAAAACTGAGAATGCCTAAAATTTTCTATATCTTTCACAGGATGTTAGAAACAAACTTGTCCGTCAGGCTTTAACATCGAAATTTTTGATAACATTTTTATTTTGAGAAACTTTAACAATGAATGACAGAAAAAATGAGACAGACGTCAGTCATTCGTGCGAATTTTGTTCAAAAAATTCGAATAATTTCGTTAACTTCGCTAAGAAACTTTTTAAAATATAATAATAATTCACTACTGAGCAAATGGTCCCTGATTGATCCGTTGCGTGTTGGCCTTCTCGATCAAGATTAGCTAAACTGGGTTAAAGAATCGATCACAGGCCATTATATTGATTATATGCTTGTTTCATATAAAGGAAAAAATCATTAGCATGCAAATAGTCATTTCATTGATAACAATTTCAACAAACAGGTCGCGTTGTTAGTGGTGGTCCTTAATCATTGATTTCCAATCTAAAAAAATAGACCTGATTGTTTAGTGGCGACCAACAGGATAATGACATTATAAGTTTATCAAAAAGCTGGTATATCATGTCGTTATTGTAATAACATATTTTATTCGCTTTACGGAAAGCTGAAATGCCAAGAGACTACATGTGCGCTAAAATGTTTACTTTGAACAAAGTATTTTTCCTGGCAAAGTTTAAAACATTTTTTACATTATTTCTTTCGTCGAAAGAATGGATTTCAACCATTAATTGAGCAAAATTTTCTCTCGTAAGGATAGAGACTTCCTCAAATTTCATTCTGGCTCAGGAGTTTTCACTCATTAAAAAAATTTATTTGAAAATGAAATGTTTGTGCGTGAGACGCACTAATTTTCGTGCCGTACGTTGATATAGGCCCTATATTCATCACACTACGTTGTTGATACTCGAGTTTCCGTGTACGCAGTTAGTAAATCAATAGACTTGAATGTCTTATGCTTGTTAAAACAACATTTCTCAGTAGTAATTGTGGTGTAATTTGATTATTATATTTGTAAATGATCAATTGATAAACGATTTACATGACATTTTTACCTCATGACATGAATGATTTTTTTGCACAACAGGTTTAGAAAAGGAAAATATATGGAATTAATGTGATTGATTGAAATATTTTGTAATTAAATAAATTAATATATTGTAATTAAAGATTTGTGTGTACCAAATGTTTTAATACATTTCTACTAATGCTATTGATTAGTTATTTCTTTTGTATTTACCTGCAACTGGAATTTGAATTCATTCTGATGTATTATTTTTTTTATTTGTACATGAAGTGCATTGATATGCCAAAATTCCAGACGGCATTGTCTAAAGTTGCTTAAGTCTCCTTCCAATTCCTTCCCTTCCTTGAAGAAATAGGCCATGGGCCTATTTCTTCCACGCCGACACTTCTATTCTATTCTAATAGACCTGAAAACAACAAGGCATGCTTGCTTTGTTGAATAATAGTAATCTGGTAAAGCCGTTGTTTGGTTGCTCTCCCAGAGGATGATCTTTTAATGTTTCGACCATAAAATTAAATAACTATGTATTGTTTATCTCAGTACTGCATCCTATAAAAGCTTGAATAATTTTTTTATATCGAGCTATGAACAGCATTTCTGGTTGGCTTGTTTCTACCAGATTTTGTGATTCAGAAGCTTGCTGGTTAGCAGGTTTTGTAATAAATTATTATCCATGATCATATACGTGGATGACACGATCTGTGCTAGATTAAGGTTCCTAGAGAGTTTATGATAACGTTCGCTCACGACGTTAACGCGAATGCAGTCGATGCTACTTTATAATGAAAAGAAGAAGCCGAAATTTTGTATTCTTTTTCAAAATTTTGTGTTTTTGTATTGTAGAAGCCAAAAAATTTTGTAATAATTATATTGGAATAAATATTTAGAAATAGGTAATAAAAGCTTTTCAAATGGTGGTCTGGATAGGCAAGGTTATAAATTGCATGAATAAAATGTGTTCTCAAGCGCGCATGCTTATAACCGTAGATTTTAAGAATACAATGCTAGAAAGAAAACTATTCCGATGAACTTTTTAGGGGAAACTGTATTACTTGGACTCTTTAGCAGGCACTTTGTGCACAGCTGCACACTAGTTGTTAACAAATTTGTAACCGTTATAGCTTATATCAAGGCATCGACTCTATTTTTTCTGCTCAATTATTATGAAAAAACAGATGTTGCTTCCTTCATATTCGCTTCGAATGTAAACAGTATCCAAGTGCTGCGTAAATTATCTTGTGAGTTGTGACCATATTAAGAACTTCAATTTAATTCTCATTACCTTCATTCCTTCACCAGGCCATAGATACCTTTTCTTATTTATCATGCTTTATTATTGATGTATATCCTAATTTCTTTTTGAGACTAAATTTATTATTTTTGCATGCTTTTTAAAAATGAAACACGTCCGCTACATTTTCAATAGTTTTTTCTGACACAAATTCGAACACTGATATCATAAGAAAAATATGGCAGAACGTAACAGCATTCAATCAATTATCAGCCGATACAAAACAGAAGTTTCAGCATCGAATGCGTACTGTACAAATAATGAAATCTAAATGTCGGTTTAAAATGAGAATAACTTCTATAATTATACTCTCGATCGATATATCGTTCGCTCGTGTTATCGTTTCCTCTCGCGTAGATGGCCACCCAAAAATTTCCGAGCAACATGGAAAGTTCGAGGCTGGTAGCCTTCGTGGTGTTTGCAGGCACAATTTATAAGGACGCGGCCGTCTCATCTGCTGAGGCTGAGCTGACATCAGTTTGAGAGTCTGTACTGGATGAGGATTCAGGAGCGGAACTTGGAGCCGTTTCTGAAGCTGAAGTAGGAGCGGCTTCTGTGTCTGAAGCAGGCCCTGATTCTGAAGTTGAAGTGGCCTCTGTGTCTGAAGCGGGTGCTGATGCTGAAGTGGCATCGGTTTCTGAAGGCACCACGGCTGCCCTAGCTTCGGCTTGCAGTCGTTTTTGTTCGTTCGCAAATCGAATCTGAGGAAAAATCAAATAATAAGAAACTGATATTCACTGTTCGTCATTAAATATCACGACACTATCTCTCCTTGCGGGGTTCATTTATGTTGTGAGATTTTGCAGGAGAAAATACTCATCCACGGATGATTCAGAGTGCTTCGACTCGCCTATAATCAAAGTTCAGAATCTGCTAAATGAACATTGAAATAAAGCGGAGTAACCTTGAAGAACCAGCCACGATGGTATATTCTTGATTCATGCCGTTCTTCACACCCTTGCCACCACAACGACCAGAATTTACATAAGTTTGGGGTCTCGATCTCCCAACTCGCTGCTCCAAACTTGGGTATCATATCTTATACGAGAGGTGATCGAATCTCGGTGACCCCTTGGTCACCCCAATCTGCCCTCCTACGATATAGACAAAACCTCTCGATAGTCCGTCCATTGTTCTGCTTAGTTCATAAATACTGAGCACATGCATAACACGGCGTTTAAGAACGTATAGCTGCTAACATGAGGAGCGGTCAATTCCGTGAAGAGGATCCTTGACGCAAAAACGCGTCTGAATTCAACCCTTTGGACTACTATTTTCAGGTGTAAATTGATGCTAAGGCTTGGACAATTAAATCCTCGAAAATTCGTTGCGGCCATTAAGCTATGCAGTAATTAGTCCTCAGAACCTTACTTTTTCCTAATATATACTTTTACTGCCTTGCCTATTCCTGCCGTACTACATCTAGCTTATGGAGAAGATCCTTGAGACACGTCGTCAAAGACATTGATCCTTTTTTACTTCATTTGTTCTTTTCGTTCTCGGTACAGGCCCATTTTGTTTTCACGCCACATCGTACCTGTTCTATGGCCCACTCCGGTCCATTTTGTTGTAACAAAACATCTTACCTGTTCTATGTCCTAATCTGGCCCATTTTGTTGTAACGCCACATCTTATTTGTTCTATATGGCCCACTCCGGCCCATTTTGTTGTAACGCCACATCTTATTTGTTCTATGGCCCACTCCGGCCCATTTTGTTGTAACGCCACATCGTACCTGTTCTACGGCCCACTCCGGCCCATTTTGTTGTAACGCCACATCGTACCTGTTCTACGGCCCACTCCGGCATGGGGGGCGGTGTGGGCAGCATGTTGCCAACCGCCACGAACCCGTTCACTCCAGACGTGTACGAGAGGCGGTGCTCCGTGCCATCGGGGTGGAAAAATCTGACGAAAGAGGTGTACTTTAGCCTGGTTATAAATAACCTCAAGTGTATAAGCTCTGCTTGTTAGTGATGGATGTTGTTGTTCAAATCGTCACCATTAAAGATTAAAGTAAACTTCGTAATTCGAAAAATACATTTATCATCAATAATTAAATATTTAATATATCATCATATACATCAAACTGGAAACACATGTATTCTAAATTACGAGAAGTGCAATAATATAAGAGAGAAGAGCTCGCATTGAGTTTTGGGGACTTCGAACTTTGTAAAAATTTACAAATGAGAAATGATCGCACTTTTTGTCGAAAGATGTTTCATTGAACATATACTTCAAAATATCGTTTCTGTTGAACTTACGAGTACTCTCCGACGGTCTCGTACTCCGGCAGCGCGTTAGCCTGCGCCACGAGGCCGGCAGGCAGTGGCTTGAGAGAAGATTTTTCCGACCTGAACTGTCCATCACTGGAGCGATACCTGCCGGGGATATCACCGACATGTGGAACAGCCTCCCAGATAGCATCGTTGACGCTCCGAGTATGAACATCTTCATGAACAGACTAGACGAAGCTATGCAGGAGCATATGTTCAGTCTTAAAATGCCTAGCAAATTACGGACCAGGCAATAAGTCCAGCAGCTATCTCAATCAATCGTCAGTTATGGAAAGTATGGGTTCCAAAGGCCGGATCCCTTGTGAATCAAGTCACGAAAAATTCAAGAATCGGCAACAGGCCATGGGCCTATTTCTTCAACGCCGACACTTCTATTCTATTCTATTCTAATGTGTCTGTGTCTCTGTCGTCATTAAAGGACCCTGAATGACCTCAGTTATATGAGTTATATAACTCGCATAACTACAACTCGCAGAAAATTTTTATATAATTATACAACTCGTATGCAACTCGCATAAATTTATCCACGAATAGACGAATGCTGTGCAAGCATTTTTGAGGTCAGGTATTCAGGTTCGTTAGCTCTGGGTCAAAGTGGCGCAAAAATTATTCGTAGACAATATTTTAAAAATTAAATACAAAATATTAAGTTTATTAAATCAAACAATATATATTTCACAAATTATGCGTTGCGCCTTAACTATGTGTATAAAAAATTTCACATCACAAAAAATATATATATAAATTTTTTTTTGTATTAGATGGTATAATTTCTAGGACCATACGTCGCTTTAAAGCTTCAAAATAATGTGAAAAAATGCAGGCCAAGACCATAAAAAAGTCGGCAAAATATGCTCTGAGATTCAAAAGCTCGCGTCCAGCTTTAATGGTCACTTTGAAGCATTAACATATCTTCAATCAATCTTATAACTTGCCGAACGATGTGCACTGGCTTTGGTCTTAGTATCAGCACCAGCAGTTTAGCTGATTGCAATAGAATTGGTTTAGATTGCCTGAGAATATTACAATTGATGTTATATTTTCTTGTCTTAGCTCTTAGTCGTACCTGAATCCGAAAGCGTTTCCAACAATTGGATCTCGCTCATCCAACAAGATTTGAGCAACAATTGGCACTACTGCTGCGGCCGGGGCCGAGTCAAGTGATCGGGCTGCTGCTACCGGCGTAGCATCGGCTGCTAGAGGATCTGGAGTGGCAGTGGCGGCAGATACAGCTGTGGCAGCTGCTTGTGCAAAAACTGTTGGAGCAGCTTTGGCTGCAGTATCTCCTGCAATGGATTGAGTTACTTGAATAGCAGACACTGCAGCTGACGTCTCAAGTTCCTGTGAAGGAGACAACTCTGCCACAGCGGTGGGGCTAGAGACCTCGGGCTGAGATTCATCATTGAGAGCCGCGGCTTCTTCGGGCGCCTCTTCTGGACCTTTCGATACCTCTTCAGCAACTGAAACAGGTTCCACTGATGCTGATTTAGACTCCGGTTCTGCAGGATGGCTTGCATCTTCAACCTCAATGATTAGTTCCGAGTTGTTTATGGCGTTCGGTGTTGAAGCATCGCCATCAACTTCAGAAGCCGCCTCAGCTTCTTGTGTTGGCGGCTTATTGTCCAATGCTGGAATTTCCAGAGGCTGTTCGACTTCGTTTGCTGATACCAAGACCGGCACGGCTCTTTCGCCAATTGCAGGACCCGGGGCGTCGGCAGCCTCGACTTCAGCTTTCACTTCAGTTTCCGATTCAACTCCCGTTTTATTTTCGATTTCAGCTCCTGCTTCGGTGTCGGCTTCAGCTTCTGCTCGGATCTCGATTTCAGCATTTGTTTTGGTATCGACTTCAGCTTCCGCTTTTGTATCGACTTCCGCTCCTGTTTTAGTACCGACTTCAGCTTCCGCTTTGGTATCCACTTCAGTTTCCGCTTTGTTCTCGACTTCAGCTTCCGTTTTGCTCTCGACTTCAGCTTCCGCTTTGTTCTCGACTTCAGTCGCGGCTCTTTCTTCAGCGGCCACTTCGTTGGCTTGGGCCGCCGCGGCGGCTCGTGCGGCTCTGATGGACTCCATCACCGATTGCCCGATGGTCATTTGAGGAGCGGCCTCAACCGCCACCGCCACCACCGCAAGCAGAAGAACCTGCAAGATTACAACTTAGCTGTTCACTACGCTATTTATAGGAAGACACAAACTAGAAATAAAACCTCTCGAATACATTCGAACTTAATATAAATTGACACACGAGAAATGACCGCGCTTTTTGTCGAAAGATGTTTCATTGAACATACACTTCAAAATATCGGTCCGGCACAGATCACGCACTAGAAACAGATTAGGTCGTTAAGTATTTAGAGAAATGCGCATGAATTTGAAGGATATCCCAGAAAGTTTTAAGTATCCGGGCAGCATAATTTTGTCTCAAAAAAGAGAAATGACGCAGTCACATAAAATGTATTGGTGCCCATCAAACGAAGGAAAAGCAACTCAATCGTATGTTCGAGTGAACAATGCGATTTTACCATTTTATAGAGTTACTTATTCAGCTGATTTATGTCTAACGCGGATGTACAAGGAATGTTCCACTAACTGCATACATAGTAATTTCCAATGGCGCTATCAAGCAAACAAACTTTTGAGGTATTCCGGGCATAAATCGTGTTATTTGTTTATTTGTAGCTATACAACGCTAACAACGCTAACAGCCAACAAATTTTCTTGTCATTTTCTCGTGACGCCCATTGCCGTTGTCTAATACTTGTCTAAAAATTGGAACGTACTTAAAAATTGAATTTTCAGCAATACTGGAGACAACATTTTACATGTCTGGTGTAAGTTGATCATATGTTATATGGGATTATTATGAATTATTTTATTTCCTACCCATGGA
Source organism: Hyalella azteca (assembly GCF_000764305.2). Lineage (NCBI taxonomy): Eukaryota > Metazoa > Arthropoda > Malacostraca > Amphipoda > Hyalellidae > Hyalella > Hyalella azteca. Next base: position 340,667 of record NW_025937069.1, read on the forward strand.
TATACAGAGAATGAAATGCTTTAGTTTCATTGCTCTTCAAAATAGCAGTTTGCTCTTTGTGCCAATTTCAAGAGCACTAATTTTTACTAAATGTATGTGATGAATGACGAGGCATTAAGGAACGATAATCGTATTGGAATGCCGCTCAAGTTTAGGCGCGATATCGGAAATCCATACGTGCATCAATCAACACTCTGCCTACTTGCGTGGAGGGCATCGCATTGCAGTGAAAAACACTGCCCGTCACTTATTTGTTAACAAAACCCTGTGCATGACGCGAAAATGAAAGGATTTACGTGTTCTTAAAATGGGCAGCAATGATATAAACAATTTTATATTGCCTACATTGAAGCGCGCCGATGATACAAACACAATTGAACGTACAAGTACAATCCTCGTTCTAATTTTCATGAAATATACTCAAGATTGTAAAGCCAACTTAAGGCGTAGTCATAGCATACGTAGTATTTGCGTATTCCACATAAGAATTAAACAGAAGTTTCTACTTCAATAAATTTATGGTATTTCTCATGCAATTGGAACATTTCTTCACTGATAAAACACTGTCAATAAACGCAATTGAGATTCAGGTTAAATTTTCTAAACGTAAGACAGAGCAGACGCAAAGAAGGCACGTAGACCAGCGTTACGTCAGAGTGTTGGCTGAAGCATGCAACTGTAATGCAATTGTTGACATTTGTACCGCAGCAAACGCAGTGCAGGTTCAGTGAGGAAATGTGTCTTTTTATGAATATGAATGTCAAAATGTCAGAAAGGTCTTCGTGTTTCCGAGGGAAGCAAATTATTTATGCTTATTTTTGTAAAGAAATTTCAATGACATTTACCCCCTTTGAATCGAATTATATTCGTGTCTTCAGTGCCACGATGAATGTTTTTTTCATAAATGTAAATGATATTAATGCATAATATTGTGCGTCGTTAAAGAATTTGATTAAATAAACATTATTTATACGTAGAATTCAGCTCTGTATCATTTCAATCGAGCTTAACGATAGTTTCGCTTCATTGATTATAATGGGGTGTGAAATCCTGCCTTGTTTTATTCTTGTTTTAAAAATGCACATTGAAAATTAATTTCTTCTCTTATAAGTAAAGATTCTATTTTGTTTCTCGCCAAAAAAGAGATTCTCTTCACATAACCTACAATTTCCCTGTATTTCTCATGGAAAGAGCAGGACTCATAACTCCTCTTACTAAATCTTGTATAAAAGTTTGGGGCGTCACTATATACGAGTATAATACTGTATTTTTATAGATGCGAATCATTGTATCATCAGATAGCTTGGTAATTTTCAGTTCCCATTATTTTATACCCTGTTTGCCGCATTATATTCTCAAACCAAAATATGAACTAATTATCTTTTAATCATCTGATAATCCAAGAATTATCAGCCTCTGCATCGGAACTTGAATAATACAATAGTGGTCAGGGGCCAGTCAATAATAGTGGTCAGGGCCAGTCATGCACTGGCCCCTGACCACTCAGAGCTCTTCCGGGCCACTCAACTCAAATTCAGAGCACTTCGTACAAGACGGAACACTCAAGATAAGAATTACTTGAACTTTCCCCGCGTTGCTGGCCAACAGCTGTACGGCTAATAGGAACAAAGCGACATTAAATTTCACGTATGAACTTTTTCAGAGCTTCATTTTATCGCAAGATCCAGATGGGAAGGACGCAACGCTTTGTAAAGGTGAAGTCTAGCTCAGCATGCAGCATCGTGCGCCCAAGTTAAGCTAGGAGCGCCACGACTCGCTCATTGAAATTACCGTCTCCTGCCAACAAATGAAAGTTTTATTTATTTTCGAGTCGTAGCGGCTGCAATTGATAACTTGAGTTACGCGAAATACTGTTAATTATTTAGTGAGGCAACTTTTCGCGGGGGATAGACAAGCTCAAACTTATTAGTATACCATTTCGGTCATCGTTGATTATTCATTGCTGAAATACCATCCACAGATGCATTTAAGCTATATATATTAATTTCTAGTTGGAAGAATCCACAATTTATTGCCTACAATTGAAGCCTCCTTTCAAAAACGAAGATTTGGTTTCTTAAATAATTGCATACAATCACCTACACATATGAACGAAAATTGTGTGTATATCTATCGGAATAAAATTAATCATAAAACATTATGACCACGCGTCTTACAAGCAATCACAAATTAAAATTGCTGATTTTAGACGAGCCTCGTTATCACAAGTTCAGAATGATTAGTTTATGCTGTAATGGATGTAATTAAGTGTGATTGAATTTAAGAAGAGACAGAAATCCTTTCTATTATCAACCGAGATGTTTGTTGTAAGCAGATGAAAAGTATGAGTAATGCTCAATCTTCATTTTAAAGTAAGGATATAACGATTTTATAACAAATATCGCTTCACATCTTTGCCTTATTCAGATGTAACTTCTAAACGTTAACAGTGAGAACAACGCACTATTTAAATTCCCATATAAGAGACTCCGCCACGCTACAATTGAAAACTAAAACGCACCACTTCGCTTCCCGCGGGGCCTATACCGTCAAAAAAAGTTATGAGATCGTAAGTTCATCAGCCAATCATTGACGGCCTTTCAAGCATAATCCACCATTCACAGACAAGAAAATAGAGCGTAAGTACTTACGTTCACTTAGTGAGTTTTGAAAGTATGGCCCGCCGTTAGATAACTATAACGTACCACTTCACTTCCAAGTTGTTAATTATAACGCCTTACTTCACTTCTCAATAGTTAGCTGAAACGCAATATTTAACGTCTCATTAGACAAATAAAACGCGTTACTTCACTTCCGATTAAAGTACTAAACAGCTCCACTACACACTTCCCAATAAAAATATAACTCAGTACTCACTGCAGTGAGTGACAGAGAGCGCATTTTCTCGTCGACGAAAACGTGGAGTCGCGGACGGACGGACAGACGGACATGGCGAGCACAATAGTGCATTTTTCCATAAATGAGAAAATGCGCTAAAAAACAGGTACGTAATACTTAACAGCCAAATCAAGACCAAGATCTGGTTTTAAACTCAACGAATTTTCTATTGCGACACGGAATTTTACAGGAAAATATTTCGGATTGAATTCTCCGTGCATGGAATTTACAATTTGAAATAATCTAAAATTACCCGATTATAGCAGATTGGAAAAAATATTCTAACGCAAAAGCACGAGTTTTCCTATTTTCTGTACGTTTTTTCAATTAGTCTGTCATGCCCAGAAGTAAACTATTTCTGATGTAAAATAGATCAGAAAGTATTTGCTGGCCTTATTCGTATTGTTCATAAATCAAATCAAATTATTTTCTCATATGAGTTATAAAGTAATTAGATGTGTGAACAAAGCTGTCATTCAGTGGCTAGGCTTAAACGCTAAATTAAAGCCATTATATTCACTGTTTCGATGACGATATAAAAATTATCAATATATAATATTAATAATAAAAGCACATCACTGATTCTCATCTCTCCAACGCACTACGTAACATAATAATCTCTTCTGGTCTCCGTCGAACGATGTGTTGCCTAACGCCAACGACTTACCAGCTTCATTTCCACTAGTAATTTTCCACTGGACGAAGTAATCTTAATGGTGGATCAAACGACACGTTGTTTGTAGCAGGAGAATGAGTGAGATGAAGAGGGGGAAGAAGAATGAAGGCTACAATAAAAGTTCGTGATAGTCAGGGCAAGAGATCGGGTCGGGTTGGGTCGGTCGGATGGAGCAGCAGCCTGAGTGCCGCCTTGTACGTGTTGTCTCGGCGACGAAAGTGATAGTAATTGAGGTGCCCCACGATAAGCACCGGCATTTATAGCATCCGTTGGTAAGGCGCAGCGCGCTCTGGCAGCGTGAGGGCATGGCTACCAAACCCTGGTCGGCTTTGCCCTCCTAACAAACGGTAAAACAAAACCAAAAAGAATTCTGGTGCTCAAGTTTCAATCTTAGCTTTTCTTGCAGTTTTGACCTCAACTTGAACACTGCAGGTAGAATCACGACATTCGTTCAGGCTGGCATTCGTCCCACTTATGGAAAACGGCAAGAAAGGACGCGTGCATTCAAGACTCCGAAAAAGATCTCAGCGTTTGATTGTGCTGGCGACACTGAGTATTATGTTCCACTTCTGCAACGCGTTTCAAGGGCTAGTTATACAGTTAGCGTCGAAATTATTCGTACACCCCTTTCTCCTCAATTTTTTCTTTATTAACTCGAAAATTAATGAATGTAAGTGCATAAGATTTTATTGAACTTAGCAGCAACAATAGCACTATATTTCAAAAACAAAATGTAATTTCAAACGTTTTAACATGCAAAATTTTCCCAACACCTTCACACACAATTGTTCGTAGAGCTGGAAAATACTAACGCATAGTATCATTAATCAATGGCATGTCCTTTCATCTTGATACTCTCCAGCCGTTTCTTTCTATAGTTCTTTATGAGTTTCGAAGTGGCATCTGGTTTGTTATTATCCCATACGGCCATACTTCAATGCGACGTGTTTCAATTCCTGCATGGCGATTCTTGGGAGGTCAATTATTATTGATTCTAACTTTCAAGTCTCGCCATAAATTTTCAATCGGGTTCAGGTCTCTGCTACTTGCTGGTAAGGGAAGAACAGTTACCTTCGTTTTATTAAGCCAATTGGTTGAAGCTTTAGGATCATTATCTTGCTGGAAGTTGTATCGTCGTCCAAGACCTAAATTCAGAGCGGATGCTTGCATGTTTTCCTTCAAAATCGATGTATAAACATCTGAGTTCATTACTTTATCAATTGGAACTAACTTCTCTTGTGGATAAATAAACAACCCCCATACATCATTGATCCATCCCCAGGCACGACATTTGGGATTGTGTTCTTAGGCAGGAAAGCTTATCCATTTTTGCGCTATTTATACCGGGTTATTCGTTCAGTAGGAAGCACGCACACATATTTTATCGATTGGTTTGCGTTGGCCTTATTTTGATTCTGTTTTGAAGCTTTGATAAAGGCCTTTGATAATTAAGACGTGTCTAATAGACCGTAAAATGGACAACCACTAAAATGCTCCTAAATTTATTTGTAGCATCGTCAGCACTGTTTCTTTACTAAATAAAGCCCTGCTAAGCTTTACAAATTCTACATAACAGCCATGTAGAGTGAAAAAGTGTCGTTGGTTTTAGGGACAGTCTCCACAAATCTGACGGAATTTTCCATAAATCCGAAACTGGCTACTTCTGAATCTTTTAGAAAACTGACATTATTATATCAAATGTGAACAGCTAATGAAGCTCTTTATAATATTAATGGTGACTAAAAATATCTACCTAATGTATCATAGAATGCTTTGGCTCCCTAACGAATGTTTCCTCGGTTTTTATTGGTTTTTACATTTTTCGTCGAAAGAGTTGCGGTGATCGTGAACATGTATGGCCAGATGACTCGTTCTCTCCATTTGTATCATTACTTATTTGTTGCATGGTTAAGTCAGATCGTTTATCCAGATTATTCATTAAACACCTGTACGAAAAATAATTAAAGTAATATAACAATCGTACTACTAATACAATCTGGTTAGCCAGCCAACTGGTGCTGACCCAATTGAAGATTTGCATATATTAAGTACCTATTCGACTAAAACCCTACATAACTCCTATTAAAGAACAAAATGAAATCGACAAAAATTTCATAAAACTTGAAACTACCTAAAGGAAAAAGGTCACGAAATCAGCTTGCAATATTATTGCTACGGAATATTCCATCTACGTGTTCTTGCATAATCTTCTATCGACTTTGTTCTATTGTGAATAAAATCGTTATAATGAGAGCAGCCAAGCAATAGATTTTATTGAGGCGAAGCGTTCAATAATTTGAGGTGGACATTGCAGTTCCTTTGACCCTGATCGATCAACCATTGAAAATCGCTGCACTATGACATTTTTAAAAAATAATTTCCTTTAAATGAAAGGAGCAATAACAACTGAACATTCATTTATGTGAACTTTAATGAGACTGCATGCTTGCCAAAATGAGGCAATATATATGGCTGACATTCAGTGACATTGTTTGCAACTCTTCAGATGTCATCGTAATTAAGCGTTATTGAAACTTTTAATTTTGGTAATGGAATTGCTTGCCTCGCAGACACAATTAAAAAATATTCTTAGTTAAGAAAGTGTATCAGATTTATAAATGGGAATATACGTATTACATTGCTAGCCTGGAATATATAGAATATTCTTGCCTTAGGATGTTTATAATTTACTGGTCTCTGGATTAATATACCCCGCTTGGTTTGAAATGTGGTAATCACCATTTAGCGTTTAGCTTACCTGTCACTTCTCTTGGCCCTTTACACGTTCAACCTCGGTCACTTCAGAAACGTATATCGAAGGATGCTAATTAAGAAGGAGGTAGCCTATATCTTATTTACTTATTGGAACTCCTGAGTCCGAGAACCTCAAAAAGAACGTGAAAGCAGCTAAAGATTAATGAGTGGTTCTTGTCATAGAAATTTTTTTGAGAAAATATACTGCCACGCGCCGTCGTGATCTATAATTTAATTACTCTCTGCATGATATCTGTTATTCTTATGATAGTGAGGTTTAGATTTATGTCATCACAGGGAGGAAATTTTCTCGAGATCAACTGAATGTGTTTATGAACTTCAGAGATAACAACCTCGGATAGCGATAGGTGAGATCTGGCGTAATGAAATTAAGCTGAAGTATTCGTGAGCTCTGGCGAAGAATTCGTGTAGTATACTTATTATACTTATTCGACTTATTCGTGTAGTATACTCATACTTATTCGAAGTATTCGTGTAGTATAGTAAGTATTCTGGTGAAGTATTCGTGAGCTTCTCTGAAAAAAAAAGACACGCTCAATACTCGTCCATTTTTAAGTTGAAACTCGCCTGGCATCGCAATTCACGAGAATTATCCTATTATCTAAATTGTCATCGTATTCGTGTCTTGGAATATAAAATCATTACTAAGTAATACTACAGTTTTATTCAGGATCGTTTGTAATTGCAGGCTATTATTGGTCAGTTAAGAATTTTTAGTTCACTAAGGAAACTTACCTTATTGAACCAATTGAAATGATCAAAGCGAGGCTTTAAACGAGATCGAAGACTTGTATATGTATGGCCAAATGATCTACGAACATCATCTATAACATATAGCCGGGTCCATATGCTTACAATATATCATGTCGCAGTATATGTACCAAGTCGCCTATTGAGTGAGGTGCCCTGCGGATTCCTTTGTGCATCCATACATAACCGCTCAGTTTTACATTGTATGCATTTATAGTTCGTTGAATGGTAGGTCGGTAATTTAATTTATAAACGGTAATAGAGGTAATTTGCATGGTGTTTTACGGACAATATGCATAGAAAGTACTATACAAATGCCATATACTATGGAGTGTCCCGCATTTATTGTTTGATCAGCCTCATATTATAAGATGTAATATAAAACATAAATGATGCCAGTTTCTTAAATGACCGATAATAATGACAAGGCATGATAATTAAGTAATCCCTCGATTAATGCTTATCACAACCCAATGTATCATTGATGTTTAAAATTTTAAAGATTATATTTAAGCCACATATTCGTGACACTGATGGTCAGTTCGAGTCTCGTGAAAGAAATACCTATCGCGATTATAAAGAAGTGTTAACGCGAAAGCACCGCCATCATTCCAACACCTTTAACTCCTATGCTAACGATTTCAAAACAACCATTTCTGGATTCTTCTTTCCTGTGGTTATATTTTCGAACAAAGTAATGCAGATCATCTACAGCAAATATGAGAGCTGCATTAATTTTTTCTAATAATTTCGTTCAGATTTAAAAAATATTTAATAATATTTTTTAAATAGCAGCAAGTGAACCGTTCGCTGTTTCAATTGTGTATCCATGTCGCTATAACTATAATATTCACGACCCTAGCAGGTATGAAAAAATATAACTCAGTACTCACTGAAGTGAGTACCAGAGAGCGCATTTTCTCGTCGACGAAAACTTGAGGTCACGGACGGACGGACAGACGGACGGACGGACAGACAGACAGACGGACATGGCGAGCACAATAGTGCATTTTTTTCCATAAATGAGAAAATGCGCTAAAAAGAGTAGAAATCATTGTATTATTTTAAATTCATAAATGGCACTTACAAATCAGCTTCAGTAGATATCCGTTCTTTTATTGGACACGGTACGTTATTGGCTGGGAATGGTGAATAGTGCAGCAGGCATCGTAGGAAGCGATGCCTTATCTGACTGACAGTCCCTTTCCCAAGCAGCGAAGCATGCAGCATCAGACGAACCTTGTGTGTAACATTCCACCTCGATCACGGTTCATGTATGCAAAGAAATACATATTACTGGTAAATAATTTCACGTCGATCACGCTTCCTGTATACTAAGAAATACAGATTAATACTGATTAATACTGACTGCAAGCACTTGCTCATCGCCGCGGTTACTGTTATGAAAAAAGCCATAATTTTATTATCAAACTCCTTTTCGTTAATTAGGAGTAGGTATATCTTAAGCACGTACTTGCGTTTACGCTAAAGCTAAGCATTTCCGTGCACGAGTCGGTATAATTCAGGTAAAGTTGTGCTCGTGGTCCTTTAGTGACATTTGGAAATGGCAATTAAGCTATTTAATTAAATGCTGTCTAATCATTCATGGCTGAGATTTGAAAGGTCTTGTTATTAAAAAATCATTATCTGGCAATTCACCTCTACATTGCTATCAGTGCGATCGACCTCAGTGTAGGCGCTCTTTCACGAGCCTTCAAAAACGGCACAGAGTTTTCTTCCTGATCATTTTTTCTTGCTAGAACATCGCATTGAGGGACCGCTGCTCCAGTTAACATAACATAACATAGTGATATCGGCGCTGAAGCGTAGGCCTGATGTGGCCTGTTGCCAATTCTTTTCCTTTTCGTGCCTTGTTCATAGAAGATCTAATATCGTTTCATTTGACCGGATATTTTCACGACTGACGATAGTTTCAAGTAGCTACTAGACTTCCACCGGGTTCGATATGGTGCTAGGCATTACAAATGATTTACTGCTTGCCTGATAACAACTTTGATCAACTTAGGGAACGATTCATTTGAACCAATAAGATGAAGAATGCGTTTTCTCACCTATACGCATGTTTAATTTTACATTCATGCAACGTGAAAATTTTGGATAAGTTCTCCGCATGCGTTAAGTTGGTACGTAAACCGGGGAGGGATACTCATAACTTTAATTACATTGCCACATGGTTTAATTTATAAAGTGCTTTAATTTAAAGAATCCTCTTTTTAAATGAACTCGTCGTTAAAGAAACTCAAAAAGTTTGTAGCGATTTATGAAATTTGATTGCACTCGCATCTCCCCGTATTTGCTGGATTAATCTTTTGTAACAATTTTAGGAAACAAATTTCTCGGCACACGGTAATGAAAATCAACTATTCTAGTCCCAAAAATTAAACATCAACTGTTTGGAGCGATTAATTAGTCATCTGAAAAATCAAGTGAATATTTCAAAGCGAAGAAAACACCACAAAAATTTAGCATATCTCTTTTGAAAACGTTTCGGAGACCAGCTCCATCGTCAGTTCGATAAATCTAGAACACAGATAAATGCAAAAAATTAGTTGGAGTTAATAAAAAAAAACACACACAGAAGTTAAAAACCTAAATTTACCGACAGAGGGCAGAATAATAAAGTAAGTACCTATCTATTCACAATTTCTAATGGATAAGAACTATAGGCAGCATTTAAACTAGGATCCTCTTTAAAAGCAATCAAGTGAATATTGTCGACACCATGCGACATTCGATGTTAACATCCCTGCGCCATCTGCAAACGAAAAGTAAATTTCTCAGCTCGTTCTATTTCATGAAAGCGCAAGTCAATGCAAGAAATCGACTTGTGCGGTCGCCTAAAATTCTGTGCAAGTTATTTCTTCAATAAAATATTTCGCTCGGTTACGATCCATCACGAATTGAGTAGTTCCTATACGCATATAGGAGCACATCCTTATTTTCTACGCATCCTCTATTGAGTTATGAAGAAAAAGTTGTTAATTTATTATTCTGAGTATATTTTTTACTTGCAGTAAGCTACTTTTGAAACGCCTAATTCTTGACGACTGCTGTCGGCCTTGCAGGCATTTTTTCTGAATGTCATATAAAGACCAGCGAATTGATAACAAAGTTCATACACGGTTAATGAGTGCATCCAATACTTCCTGTCTCTGTAAAACTTGAATAATTTTTATAAAGTACCTATAATTTATACTGAAATTAAATTTATTCATATAGGTCCACATTGAATATAAAACACAAAATTGTACCACCAAGCCTTGGACATAGAGGCTTCACGCGTTTATTATAAATAACTTCTGTTTTGATATATTTATACCCTGCACTGAAAACGATCAAATCTCAGGACTTTAGCAACTTCGCGTGGTGATAATGTAGTTCACTAAATTTTAACTGATTTAGAAAAAATCATGTGAATTTTATTTAAAATAAATTGACAAAAATTTCGTAATCGTGATGTCGCTTGTAAATTTTACATTGAAATATAAGACGATTCACTCAAAGAATCAAGTCAATGTTTCACAAAACCATGTTAAATCTTCTGAGCTTGTCGTAGCTTTGGGAATTATGAAGAATGTAAGTATTGCATGACCAATTGGACACGGAACGCATGTATATTTAATGAGCATCTGAAGTCCGTTTTAGCACGCAATGAAATTGCCCGCAAACTGCATGCGTAAATTAGAGAGCCAAAACAACGACTTCCTTTCAAAGGTTGAGTTACAAAAAGACGGACATAAGCTACATCTTATGAGATCAGTTTTCAATTCTTGCAATCATTGCCAGGTTGAGCTTATTGCAATTTAAATAAACGATAATTTATGCCCGAAAGGAACGCGTTTCTTCATTTACTGAGGTCCATTTGTTATCAACCGAAATTATAATCAATTTTATTCTAATTCATACATCGTAAGCATTTAAAAAAACTCATCGGAATTATAAGTTTATTGTGAATTTGACGCATGAACTTTTGCTCTGAAAAATCACCACCATCCCCTTTTGCCAAAGGAGATAAATAATACTGGTTTACGATAGGTTCTGATTGTTCTCTTTTGTGTTGCGATAATACGGATAACATTCATGGCTGCCAGATGCACCAGAAAAGAGCGTATTGAAGACAGATGACTCGTTTATAGATAAGAATCTTGATGAGTATTCGAAGTGCGCAACCTTTGCAACTCCTGAAGGAGGTCGCTGCCCTAAGCGGCCTTGTCGGTCTGCGTGGTTACCTATACGTAACTGCGGTTCTGGAGTAATCATTATTCAGGTTGCCGAACCTTCACCACATTAGGATATGAGTAATCAATGAGAAGTGAAAACAGGGCAGTGAATAATGCGGTACTGGGGCAGCATTTGGCTTGAGTGAACATGAACAGAGGTTATGAACAGAGGTTATGCGGGAAAGAAATATCCATTTGCCTGCATAACAGAGGTTATGCGGGCAAATGGAAACATCTTACTTGCTATGATGACAAATAGTGATTGGAAAAACATACGTGTACACATAAATGGCGGGAAGCTTCGGTGCAATTTCCATATTATTTATAGAAATTGAATTTGAGCGACCACAAAATGCAATAATAGGCTTTGACATTGGTTGTTATGCTATAATAGAGTGGACTTTGCAGGGGTTTTGAGGTAATAATCTATTACGTTTTAAGACTGACTGAGAGTTTAAAAGTGCTCGATAAAGTAAATGTTATGATTATTGGTGAAGCTTGAGTAAAAATAATTTTGATCGTATTCCAAGTAGGGCTTGGGAAAGCATAGAGTTAAGAAATGCGCCCAAAACATTTATCTTGTTTAGTCTTTGTGAAAATGTTATGATATATTTTTTTTCCTTTTTGTTCCTTAATCATCCCAACCATTAATTAACAAACTTATGGATATTTGTCAACATTTGAATTAATAATTGTTAAATTCTAACGTAAATAGGTCCACCGGGTCCAATTAATAGGTTTTAGGGTTATTTTTGCCACGAAGTTTTTGTGCAAATAAACTTGTACAAATAACCGTACATATTTCCGCCCGTCACTGAAGGCTTTTCTAACCAAATAAATTTGTCTATTCATTTGACGAAGGCAATAATTGATTTGATGATCTTGGGAAGTGTAATAATAATTTATTTATATGTTTAATTTCTTCAATAAAGCCATAACAAAAATTCGGTGCACAGGCAGGCTGTTCATATAAGATGACAAAGGTTACAGCTAGGGAGGAGCGGCTGAAAGGCTGCTGAACAATTTATCACCGGGGTGTGCATATCAGTGTTGTGTAATAGCGTCTGTGCGAGGCCTTCTAAATAAATTCAAATTCATCGCTACGAAATTTCGAAATAAATATATTGTGGCTAGAATTCACGGTTGGCCTTAATGCTGAACACTCTCATTTTAGTGACCCGAGAATTTTGAAATCTTTATTTGTTGGTAAAATGACAGCGTTTCGTCGACGGCTGCGTGGCCCTGGCATCATAGATGATTAAATAAATCCTGATGGTTATATATAACGTTCATATCAATACTGAAGCTTACGGTCAGTCATGATTATCATTTTGCATTGTAACGATATTTTATATTGATAGTTAACTCAGATCCTGGAATATGTTATTGATCGCATTCTATGTGGTCGACAGCTTATTGAAATATTTTTGTTATATTGTTGCTTGATATGGAACTTAATTATGTAAATCTGCGTAATATCAATGCTCTGATATGGGTGGACTAGTGGTAAATTACAATCTCACCGTTCGTTCAATAATATTCAATGAAAGTATTACTTATTTGCTAGTATACGTGCGTTAACCTTTTTCAATTAATAAATCGGACTCGTGCAGTAGCCTATTAAGATAGAACTTCATGAGGGCATAACCATCCTCTTTATCTCCCACTCTATTGAGTGCTATAACCACCATCTTTCTCTCCCACTCTATTGAGGGCATAACCATCCTCTTTCTCTCCCACTCTATTGAGTGCTATAACCACCATCTTTCTCTCCCACTCTATTGAGGGCATAACCATCCTCTTTCTCTCCCACTCTATTGAGACCATAACCATCCTCTTTCTCTTCACACTCTATTGAGGACATAACCACCCTTTTTCTCTCCAACCTTTTACTCTCTATTTAATACATTACCTCTCTCAGCTCTTCCACAGACAAGCACATTCAGTTGACTGAATTAATATAGTCGACTGAAAGCCGTAGATGCCCTAATTATTTGGCTGTGCTAAATCGATCACAACTTGTGACTCAATTGAATTCCTAACTCTGATCAATGCATGTATACTTCGCTATCGTCCAACCTTGTTTTAAACTCTGTAACCGATGCAATTTATCGGAACTTTTGACAACTTTGAAAAAGTTTTGTTATTGTCTTTGAATATAATGAAAGTATGTTTGCACCAACAGTGGCTTTTACCTCTTTGTTCCGACCTCTCATTCAACTATCAACTTTGAGATGTTGTCGATATTTTGTCTTTCTTTAGAAGTGGCCTTCTGTTATTTTGGAAAATTTCCTTCGAAGGATCCTAAATATGAGGTTGCGTATGTTTTTATACTCAATATAATGAACATAATATTTTATGCCCTGCATAATAATTTTATTGGAATACTATAATTTGAAAAATATTATAAATATATGTACATTTACATACATATATTTCAATTTTTTAGAAAGTTCATCGTCATCATTTTTTTTCCTTATAGTACTCTGTTTCCTGCGTGACATCGTCCTGCTGATGACCCGTGATATTTCATCAACCATTTACCCTCTCCATCGTCGTCGTTTTATTGTTTATTATACAGTAGTACTCGGTTTCCTACGTCACATCGTCCTATACTGATGACCCGTGATATTTTATATTTATATACTGATGATGATGATGATGATATTTATATATTTATATACTGAAATATATACTATATCTTTAAATACTGATGACCCGTGATATTTTATCAAGCAGCTAACCGCTTCCCCTGCATGCCCGCGTCAGCCGTGATCAGCTCCGAGACACTCACCGTAGGTCGTGCGTGGTTAGGACACACGCTACGCATCGCCGCACTTCGCCTCGTCCATCTTCCATGAAAAACTTGATGACTTTCTACATGGATCAACTCGTCTCGTTTCGGATGTCTTTGCGGTAGGTTAGGATGGTCATTTATCTGTTCTTAAGCTTGAATGTCGAGATAAATCATCTTGGGTAAGAATTATTCATAACGACGAGAAACACTTTATTTGTGAAAAATCACAACTTGCCCAAAAGCGGCAAACCCACTTTTCTGTGCAGTACTTCATTGCTAAATCAATCGGGGAACATTGGGGATCTGATAAAAAAATCCGTCGGTTACATGATCTCTGGAAAAATTTTGAACTACAGTTAGATGACTGCATACAATTTTTTTGTATATCAATACAAAACTTCAGGACTTCACTGATCAATAAATAACCAATTAGTGCTGATATAGTCAGTCTCGACACCAACGCCAGACCCTGGTACACTCGATTAGCAGACCTTCAGCGCTGCAAGTAAAAGTGAATATTTCACGTAAATAAAGAAAAAATGAACTAACTTTATAGTGAAGCAGCTTCTCAGCTGTAAATAGTTACAATGATGGCAACAGTCTAAGCCTTGATAATCGATATTTTCTGATTTGCTTACCTTTTGTAAACAACCAACCATTTAAGAGTCGGGGATTCGATAAATTTTTATCTCCATCACGATTCGACAGATTAAATGACCTTAACGACAATAAAGAAACTTTTAATTACAGAACGAGGCGTGTCCGGACAGCAAGCAATCAAAAATTATTCTCGGCCAATGAAAAAGCTTTTCATTTATGACATTTGGTTGTAGCATGGCTCCAAATATTACAGTTATAGAAGTGACGTTCCCGCACGATGTTGGTCACTCAACACCGACACGAAAGAAATTTCCGTCAAAGGAATTCGAAAACTTTTATTTCTAGCACTAAATTTGACCGGAGAGGTTAAATTACATAGACTAAGGACTTAAATGCCGAGTTTAGTATCGGATGTAAGACGCTGTGCAAAGTTTTCTCGCTCCATCCGCTTGATCGTGCAGACATTTGACTCTTTATATTGAGGGGGTACTTTGCATCTATAAATGATCTGTCAGTGGAAGAGGTCACTGACGAGAACTCGATATCAGAGAACAGAGTGGTCCGAATCTACTGAATTCATGTATCAATAATGATAAAGTACTTCCCTTATGAGTGGAAATATTTATCTCTACAAATAAAATGAGACACTCAACGTTCGTGATAGATTTTTTCTCGATAACTGTAAATCTGAGATGAACAGAAGCATCCCAGCGTTTGCAACCAGCAATTGGTTATAACGTACTCAGTTAAAGAACGAAACCGTGACTAACATTGATCGATTCGACGGCTGTGAAGTAAGAGCGCCTATGTTCTGCTGTTGCTATAGTTTTCAATCAGGTTTTTTTTCAATAGGCCATTATCAAATTATTTCTCACAGCTTGCAATTGAAACTAATTGTCTCAGCTTCATTGTTGGCCAATAACACCATTAGTTTGGAACAGAAGTCACGTTGATCTGTTAGCACGATAGTTGGTTTAGATCCCCATTCATAATCATAAGCAAAGCTCATCCAACCGTGTATCTTGCACAACCGAATAGATTTTGTTTCCTCTGCGATGGTGGAGCCCGCCGTATATGCGTCAAAGCCTGGGCTGGTCATTAGTTTCTATCATGCCAGGCGGGGTTGCATGTTGTGTCGCAGGCTGGAAGCTCATGGCTCCTGCCATAAGGCACAGGGCGGCGCCCTTTGATATCCTTAGAAAGTAGCCAAAGAAAGGAAACCTAAATAGTATACGACTGCGCGGCTCTGCGTAGAGCCATCACTCAGGCACTGACGCCGCTCACGTTTTCTGGAAAATATTTCGACAATCTGTCGGTCTTGTCTGTTCTTGGTTACGAAGAACCCACATATGGCAGCTCAAGCTGTGGACGTTGAGCCCTGGCTTAATATCACCTAAGTTGGTCAGGCTCAACTTCAGGATCATGCAGCTCTAGCTGAAAAAAAAACATGTGCACTACAAGATAAGCATTTTCAACGTGATTTTTATCTTTCCGATGCTTCGGATTCTGACCCTGTTGGCTACTTTTGTTAAAGGCGAAGGCCGATATAATGATTTGATATGATGCTTTCGTGGCCATCACTTTTAGTCTGGTTTGTGTTACAGATCGGCTACCTCCGTTTAGGAATCGACTTACTCTTGTGAAACATGCATTATTTCAGCTTCCTCATTGGCTTTGATTACGTGTATTTATCTCCGAAATATATAATAATTATGATTTTAAGAAATTATGCTGCTGCAAAATTGAGATTCAAATTATAGCTGCTTTCTTAGAGCAGTCGATAACTAAGTTCTCCAGTGCGTTCATCTCTGGAGCCAACCGCATTATTGTCATGTTATTGTCAATAGCTCAGCGGAGAGAGCGTACATTGAGGCGAAGTAAATGTTTCATATAAGACCTGGTATTTTCGCCATACCTGTGGTGCATCAGCAGCACGTAAACATCTCATTGTGGTGCAGCAAATGATTTAAATAAGACCTGGTGTTGTCGCCGTAACTGTGGAGCATCAGCAGCACGTAAACATCTCATTGTGGTGCAGTAAATGATTTAAATAAGACCTGGTGTTGTCACCGTAACTGTGGAGCATCAGGAGCATGTAAACATCTCATTGTGGTGCAGCAAATGATTTAAATAAGACCTGGTATTTTCGCCATACCTGTGGTGCATCAGCAGCACGTAAACATCTCATTGTGGTGCAGCAAATGTTTTAAATAAGACCTGGTGCTGTCGCCCTAACTGTGGAGCATCAGCAGCACGTAAACATCTCATTGTGGTGCAGCAAATGTTTTAAATAAGACCTAGTGTTGTCACCGTAACTGTGGAGCATCAGGAGCATGTAAACATCTCATTGTGGTACAGCAAATGTTTTAAATAAGACCTAGTGTTGTCATCGTACCTATGAAGCATCATAAGCTCGTAAACATCCCATTGTGCTGCAGCAAATGTTTTAAATAAGACCTGGTATTTTCGCCGTACCTATAAAACATCAGGAGCACGTAAACATCTCATTGTGGTGCAGCAAATGTTTTAAATAAGACCTGGTGCTGTCGCCCTAACTGTGGAGCATCAGGAGCACGTAAACATCTCATTGTGGTACAGCAAATGTTTTAAATGAGACCTGGTGCTGTCGCCCTAACTGTGGAGCATCAGCAGCACGTAAACATCTCATTGTGGTGCAGCAAATGTTTTAAATAAGACCTGGTGTTGTCACCGTACCATATGGAGCATTATGAACATGTCAACACCCCTCAAGCATATGTATTATGTTACTGTACATCATTTATCACAGTCAGCTCTGCGGTGGTCGCCTCCTATAGACGCCAGCCTCTACACAGGTTAATAATTTGCAGTCTTCAATTTTGAGTTTTGGCCTTTGCACTGCCTAGAAAATTTTTAATGTGGAATTATAAAATTTTTCCTTATAAGATATGATTCGACAGTTTTGAAATTTATCATGTAAAAGGCGTAAATGTGCGTTAAAAGAAACTCCTAATATGTATTTCTTAAATAGTATTATAAACTAATAATAAGTAATGCTGGTAAAATCATGTAAAAAACATTCTAATATGAAAATAAGTATGAATGTATTAATAAATAAATATAATACATGAATAATATAATATTTGCCTATATCAATCATTTTCATGCAGAATCTGTTTATAGTATCAATGACAATCTTCAGAACTACTTAATATGTCATCGTAGGGGGAAAAAACGTATCAAGCCAACATTTAAAACTTGTCCTCAGTATGAGTTGGTCATAAAAATTTACAACTAGCCTTAAACCACGTAGATACGATGCGGTATACTTCCCTTGAAACTTGATTCAAGTCGTGTCTCTTCTACGTACGTTTACCGTTGAGTTTTCCATGACTTCTTTAGCATTGAAAAAATCAAAAATATGTGCAACTCCTCTCTGGTATTTTCTTGTAATAAATCAATAAGACTAAATAGTGGGCACTAATGAAAGAAGCCTCAATTTTACAACTGACGACTTAACTAGTGTAGACTATTTTTTTGATTAATATTATTAAATGAATACTAATTTATTGAATATTAATTACATTATTGGTGTATGGATGAAGTGCTTAGTCATTCTCATCCTTTCTCGGGTCCATCCAGAGCTGCATTACCTGTACAGTGTAGGGCTGCAACACCTGTACAGTGTAGGGCTGCAACACCTGTACAGTGTAGGGCTTTAACACCTGTACAGTGTAGGGCTTTAACACCTGTACAGTGTAGGGCTNCTGTCTCTTATACACATCTAGATGTGTATAAGAGACAAGTGTAGGGCTGAAACATCTGTACAGTGTAGGGCTGTAACTGTAACAGCTGTACAGTGTAGGGCTGTAACTGTAACAGCTGTACAGTGTAGGGCTGTAACTGTAACAGTTGTACAGTGTAGGGCTGTAACACCTGTACAGTGTAGTGCTGCACCACTTGTACAGTGTAGGGCTGCAATATCTCAACAGTGTAGAGCTGTTTGCCTATTTAAGGCGTGACCTACAAGTTCAGTTTCTGACGTCGGTTTCATTTACCAGACATTTCGACAGAGTATAACTTTCATTCAAGAACCTCGACATGAGGGCTATGAATGAAAGTTACTCTATATATTATTTGTATGAGATTCTTTACGTATAAGGAACAAGGTGCATGTTACATGAGAAGAAAGAAAACTTTATTTATTGTTCGCATGGCATAGATAACCGGAATATGCCGTCATCGGATGTAGTGATTTGGAGTATTTTTGTTGGTTTCCTGATAAAAATGAAAAAATATAACTCCGTACTCACTGCAGTGAATGACAGAGAGCGCATTTTCTCGTCGACGAAAACTTGAGGTCACGGACGGACGGACAGACAGACAGACGGACGGACATGGCGAGCACAATAGTGCATTTTTTCCATGCATAAATGAAAAAATGCGCTAAAAACGCGGTTGTCTCAAACATGGTAGGAATTACGTTGAAGCAACTTCCTGAAAACACCCCATCCTTGCCAAACAGAAGACCAGCAGCAGCGATAAGGAGACTTTTAGTCAGGTTAATAGTTCTCCGGAATTTGATTTTTATTTTAGTAAATCGAGCTCAACTTTACTCCCAACAAATTACACGATCACAATTAATATTTTGAAAATAGTATAATAGTATAGTTCTCGCAAATTATTATTATGTTTTGTTTTTTAGAGACTAATTTCAATTTCAAACTATGATGTCACGATATCAAATCTTGTTGCGACCATCAACATATGAGGACTCAGGTGCATTTTACGATGCTAACATTCAATTCATTTTAATTCGGCTTTTATTGGAATGTAATGTCTGCTTCTGTCACTCTTGCAGGCCTCAAGCCGTATTATGATCTCTTGACACGAACTCAGGAATCCTTTAGTCTATTTTTAGCGCATTTTCTCATTTATGGAAAAAATGCACTATTGTGCTCGCCATGTCCGTCTGTCTGTCTGTCCGTCCGTCTGTCCGTGACCTCAAGTTTTCGTCGACGAGAAAATGCGCTCTCTGTCACTCACTGCAGTGGGTACTGAGTTATATTATTTTCATCATTTCACATGGCTGAACACTAACATGGATGCTTTCTAATTAAATTATCGTACAATTTGAATTATAAATATTTTTAGTAGTAAAATTAACACTTTGTTCCCACTGAGCTTATAAACTGAACTCCGGTCGCCTTATTAAGATTGGCACATTTATATGGGATTTCATCTAACTACTCCATTTAGGTAACATTACAGTCATTAAAGTTTCGACTATGAACTTTTTTCTGAATTTTACGCTATTGTATTCTCAGATTAAATTTTCGACGACTCTTTGTCCACCTGAGTCAAGTTTCGAGTAGCGTTTTTGCCTGCACTAAGTTCGTAGAGGCTGTAAAATCATTGATCACTATCCACAATTCATTGAAATACCTACGCTGTTTAACTGTGATACGCGCTGATATTTAATCTGTTCATGGATTACCACATTCGATTCTAGTATTATTCAAATTTGAGAGGAGTTTTACGCAGAGTCGCCAGACGGCCTTTTTTCCGGACAAATTCCGCAATTTAGATTTTTTTTATATTGTGTTGGCCGGCTAATATTTATGATAGGGGTACTTCCTAATTAAATTTAAAAAATACAAAAAACGAAATAGGAATTTGTACACCGGAACCTACAAATATACTAGTATATATTGAGTTACAGGCCTTTTTTGCCCTTTTTTGTTCGCGGACCTGCCCATTTTTTAGACATCTGGCAACACTGTTTTTACGGTGCAATCGACTAAAAAAGATCGAATTTATTCCTGACACTAATATATTCCTTTTTGATCGAGTAGCTCAATATTTCTTCGCATAGGATGCTCAGTAATTTTATTGAATATGAGGTTATTTCGACGACGTTGGATTGTATTTGAACGTACCGGCACATCCAAAATTTGCATCACAGTTGAAAAATATATCGTAGAAGACGGACAGACGATCGTTTTGTTAGATATTTACTCACTAAGCTCCAAACAAGTAAATTTTTATTTTGTACACCCAGACCTCGTTAATCAACCTTCAATTTAATTATGCAAAATATTTCCGCAAAATTTCATTTCTCCTCTGAACTTTTTTATACATTTGGTCTGACAGCTGCTCAGGCGCGAAGTAAGTTTACCTTCATAATAAATATCCAAAACTTCTATTAACTTTCTGTAGAAACCTGAAAAAACTTCATTAACTATCCCCATTCTAAAATGTATTTCCCAACATTATGGTCATGAAAACGATATCGGCCTCGTTTCTTATTTCTAAGCTTTCTTCTCAGTCGCGCCACGCAGAGCAGATGTGCGGTGAACCAGGGTTGCCAGATGGCCTGGGAAAAGGCCAAGTCCGTGAACAAAAAAGGCCAAACAAGATCTGTAACTCGGTATGTACTAGTATATTTGTAGGTTTCGGTGAAAAAATTAAAATTTTTGACAGTTTATTAAATTTAATTTGGAAATACTCCCATCATAAATTTTAGCCTGCCAACGCAACTGAAACAAACTAAATCGCGGAATTCATCCGGGAAAGAAAGACCGTCTGGTAACCCTGCGGTGAACGGTGCCCGCCGACCTCTGACCGCTGTCCCGCGCGCGGGAGACTGCAACGCGATCCTGTTCGCTTCTCCTAATTATAATGAATGGGTTCTGGCGATGCGATCTCCTCTCGCGTTTGCTTCAGGTCTGAATAATGACTGCAAATTTCTTTGTTTTGAGCTGCAAAAGCAGCTTTGTATTGCTGTCGACACATACGTGCATTGTATCCGTATGCGTGCGTTGCGCGATTTTTCTAGTGCAATTACAGCCAGTGCGAGATGAACTGATTTGAAATTGATACGCTGGCGCTTCGTAGGTCGTCGTGATGTAGGAAGAGAACGCTTTCCATCACGAAGAGTATCTCGTGATCAGGCTTCATGTGTCGCGCTTCAAACACCAGCTCCATCATCATCGAGTAAAATTTTTGCAAATTTACAACGCATTATTTCAAACTTCAGATTTAAGGCATGGTCGTTTGGGAACATGCATGGGAGTTCAGTGAATGCGTAGCTTTTTTTTACTATAGGCACAATAATTGAAGCGCACTCTACATCTCGCAGATTATTAAAGGTTTAAAAATTCCAGGTTTCGTCCAAAATGTTTCTATGAAATAGTAGAGTAATAATGAGGAAAATGCATTCACTATTTTCATAGCCTTACCGAAATTATTAACATCATTGTTATTGAATTCCTTAATGTCAGGGAAGGCAAAGGGCAGGAGCGGAAGGTTCGGACATTAAATTGTTAAAAAATAATTATTATTTTAATAAATGATTAAAAAGTATTTAGAAGGGCTTAAGAACATTTCAAGGGGCTAATGCCTCAAGCAAAAGGCACAATGTAGCCACTGGTGCAAGTTGTACAAAGCGTGTTTTCTTTATAGTTTTGTGATAATAAACCTGCAGTGCAACTGAAACCTGTTTAGGGAGGATCCGTTCATTTTTGTGACTGAAAAGGAAGCCTCAAAAGTTTTCGCCGTCAAGCCTTTCTCCTCAGAAATACTGAACACTTCGTCCAGCTATTCCTGTTCATCGAGACGCTGTTCGTGCTGTGCCTTCAACATATTTCTTAACAGCACTCGTAACTTGGATTTGTTCTTCTGCCACTTCAACCTTCTTGTCGCCTTCGTTTAATCCTTCCAAGTTGGCGCCAATTTTGGTGGTGGTAATTGAATTGAGTTGATACATCAAGCAAGGTATATAAAAAATAATACTAAAGTAAAGTAAAATAAATAACAACAGATATCAGTTTCCATTAGTTATGTTTTCTTGCGCCAGTTTCGTTACCCCCGAACGAAATGGTACGAACGAAATGCCATTTGAAAAATATCTTCCTTTACGCCGATTCTTGTGCGGTCGACGTCATGTGTGGACGTTGCCCATCCTGGTAGTGGCAACTTATTAGTGGCAAGTGGCAACTTGTTAGTGGCCTAATATTACTAGTGGCAACATACTACTAGTGGCAACTTGGTAGTGGCAAATTAATTGGTAGCGGCAACTTGGCAAGCGACCATTACATATGCTTCCTCTGTTTGAGAAGATCAGGGAATATTGTTTTATCAGAAGAAATTATGCCTTTTCACCCAGGTAATCAATAATTTACCTGTTGCTAATAATAATAATAATTTACCGTAAGTTAATGAAATGGATACAGTTCTATTAATTTGATAATGGTAGCGGAAAGAGATGTCTCAATGAATAGACAGATACGATCGCTTCATTCTTGACCTGCAAAGGTGAACTTTTGACTCTTACTATCGCAGCGTCTCGACCGGTAATGTGGCACACTTTGCATATTGATTAAATTACCAACTACACAATCTAATTTGACCTCACACAGTTAATAAAGAGAGTTTTTGGTTTCTATTTGATCTTCAAATATTTACATAGTGTCTCTCAATTCTTTTTAGCGCATTTTCTCATTTATGGAAAAAATGCACTATTGTGCTCGCCATGTCCGTCCGTCCGTCTGTCTGTCTGTCCGTCCGTCTGTCCGTGACCTCAAGTTTTCGTCGACGAGAAAATGCGCTCTCTGTCACTCACTGCAGTGAGTAGTGAGTTATATTCTTTATACGGTAAATGTGATTTAATTGGAAACTGGTTTGAGGTGCTCTATGGCGTGTCAATTTCCCCTACATATCATACAGCGATCATACCTTACTGATAAATCAACACAGCTCGGTAAATGTTTTGTCTTTGGCGTTCGGAAATGCGTGCAACATCATTTTAGTGGCATGGCAAATCGAATATTGCAGATATTCCACGCAAAGAATCGTATAGAAATTCATTGAATATAAATTTTTCTCTTACCACTCATTTTTACAACCAAAGCGACGCATTCGTGGTGCTGCACAAACCTTTAACCAACCCGGTGCACACCAGTAGTTATTATTCATATTGTTATTCAATAATATCAATATTATTATTAGATTACTCAATACGCAAAAAACTCAAAAAGAAATGAATTGATGTCTTTAACTGGTGCCTAACAAATTATTGTCTCAAATATTGTCTGGTCTGTCATTGAAGAATAATCTATTTTAATAATTTAATGGCATTTTATTTGCAAATTACATTTTTTATTTTTATATCTGTTGATTGAGAAGTTTATGCAAAAGAATTGCTAAGACAAGATTAACGAGTGTTTAACACTCAGATCCTTATACGAATACCTGCTTATTGGTATAGTCAGCATGCGTCTGGAACAAATTTAAATAAATTTGGATTAAATCCGGAAAAGTTCAAGTACTTCGTTAGTCTTAGTGTACAGTTAAATGTATCAGTTTATGCAATGCTTTTATCTGTATAAATATTACGATATTAAAAAAATTGACAAAAGCTATCCTATGACATTTTTGCAAATTAAGTAACAGGTCGAGGCAAGCATCTGCTCTCTATATAAACGTTTAATCTCAGGCTGACTCCACTTAAAAGTTTCTTTCAGTTTTATTAGGTACGAGATGAATATCTGAAGGGGTCAATGAGAGTGCTTCATTAATTGTGATTAAATATGCAGGTTGAGATGCATACAAAGATAAACAAGCCGCACGCGGATATATGGCTTGCAAAGCTTGAATATTGCATAATGTTTTGGGTGGGACAACCGACGTCAAACTAAAGACTCAATCTTTTCATTCGATAATTAACTATGTTGAAACTGTAAATTCTAAGCGAAAATGCCACGGGACTGGAGGTAATTTGTCTTTTCTCTTATTAATTCAAATAGTCGTGTCCAAATAGTCGTGTTTGTCCAAATTGTCGTGTTTAATCCAAATGGTCGTGTTTGTTGTGGGTCGACCCACATATCCATGTTAGTTCTTGTCCCGCACGCAGCACAGCTAAATATTGCATCTCAATTCCTCGACGCAGGAGTAACCGCCACCAAGAACGCTTACGTCAAGAACCCGCGGCGCGATGCTCGCTGTTGCGTCGCACTGACCTTTCAAGGAATGCTCGAAGCTGTGCACCCGACTGCTCTGCCACGACAAGCTATTTATACATTGACATGTCTGCATTATCTCTGCCCTAAATTGTTATCATCGATCGTTTTAATCGATTTAAATTGTTATCATCGATCGTTTTAATCGATCTAAATTGTTATCATCGATCGTATATAGATATCTAAATAACTACTCTTCTTTTACTGAACTTTATCAGGAAGGCGCAACGGATGACATAAAAACCACCACGAGTACATGTAAATAGTATAGCAACTTTCAGTCTTTACACGCGGATGCGGTTCACAACTCATTGCATTCGTCCTTGGAAGATCGACTCTTGCTGTTCGCTCTTATCAGACGAATGCCATGAGCTCGAATGTGGACACTCGAGTTTATGTTCCGTGCCTCAATGATTGCGTATGCATTAGCAAAGTTCGCGTAGAAGGTCCTCCTCTGTAATTGCAAAGGGCAACCTGATACAAGTTACCACCGCCAAACAATGATGACTTCTGCCAGTTTTTGTGAGTTTTATTATGCACATTAAAGCTTATACGTATGCGAAGTTTTCGGATTCTTTTTCGTGACTTGAAAATGCAAACCCTAAGATTTGAATCCTCTTATCATTGTGTATATTTGAACCTCATATAGAAGCTATGGAGAGTTTTTTATGTTATCATGAGCATCTCTGTGTTCCCTCATAGCAATAAATGATTATGCTGCGATTCAGGCAAAGAAATCCTTTGACCGTATCATTGATACCAGACAGGCCATTGATGTTCCTTCGTTGCGCAGGCGAACCTGAGCGATCGCCTGACTTGGAAAATTTGCGCGAGGCGACGTGAGCTGCAGCAAGCAAGGGCGCATTGGGCCCGCTCTTTTCGGTACGATTATCAGGCGCCGACCTCTTCGTGCAAAATTGTATGGGGTCCGCTCTTTTCTATGCGATTATTGCTATCAGACGCTGATCTCCCTGAGCAGGGATGTATTGGACCCGCTCTTTTAGGTGCGATTATCAGGCGCTGACCTCCTCGTGCAGGATGTATTGGGCCCGCTCTTTTCTGTGCGATTATCAGGCGCTGACCTCCTCGTGCAGGGTGTATTGGGCCCGCTCTTTTCATTCGGTGCGATTATCAGGCGCTGACCTCCTCGTGCAGGGTGTATTGGGCCCGCTCTTTTCGGTGCGATTATCAGGCGCTGACCTCCTCGTGCAGGACGTGTATTGGGCCCGCTCTTTTCCAAGCGATTGTTGCTATCAAGCGCCGACCTCCTCGTGCAGGGGCGTAGTACATCAGGCCTGTGCATGCTGATGCAGCTGAGCTCGCATGTTATTGACCAAAGCTGCTTTTGAAATGTGCTCCTCACATCGCACTGCCGCCTCAACTTCTAATTTTTAAGTCCTGCTTTTCGAACTCATGTCACCGGACCGAGATACACTTCTCACCACAGAGTGACGCTTCTCAACCAATATAGGCCGGTACGTGATTATGATTTAGAAAATTTAGTGGAGGAAATCTTTCGTTATAATTTCTTTATTTTTAAAATGAATGACGGATTTCTCCATTGAAATCAGTTAATAAATAGAATGATAGAACAAGAAATACAGAAATTGGAAACTTCTAAGACTTTCTTGTCGCATGGTTGAGAGTTGGTGAAAAATAATCAAGATTCTGGATTTGTCAGTTCCTCTCATTTTTATTAACTTATTCACAATCTGGAGGTTCTTATGAAAGTAAAGAGCGTGATTTTTCTATATACTGTGTACAAGAGGTCTGGCAATAATTATGTTGAAGAAACTCTGCTTAGTGTATCTTTTCAAAGCTATCATCTTGTGTACTAAGAAATTGTTGGTTATTTTCCTAACTATGATGGCTGTTTCCGAGCTCAAAGTTAATATAACCTGTTGAATCGCAGAAGCGTACTTACATAGTTCCCATGAATAATTTTTGTATTTAAATATGAGCATCAATTGCCTCAATTATGTTTGATATAATCTATTCATTATTCATTGTAACCATATTACAAAATCGTAATCAATCAAACAAAGATTTTTTGCAACTCGAGGACAATAGAGAAAATAGCCGCTCCGTCTATAATGATGATGCTCGTCTGAACTCTAGAGTTATGTCAAATTCTGTTAGCGCCTCTATATTTATAGTGATAATACGTTTGTAAATAGCACTCTTATTGATAGCGCTCCCCCGTTCCTATCGCAAGCCCTCCTACATTGCTAAGCAATGCAAGTGCGTCAGATAAAGCATAGTTGTTCATTTGGCTAGGAAGTATGTGAGGGTTTCTTTAAAAAGAGCCCGAGGGTTTGTTTAAAAAGAGCCCGAGGGTTTGTTTAAAAAGAGCCCGAGGGTTTGTTTAAAAAGAGCCCAAGGGTTTGTTTAAAAAGAGCCCGAGGGTTTGTTTAAAAAGAGCCCGAGGGTTTGTTTAAAAAGAGCCCGAGGGTTTGTTTTAAAAGAGCCCGAGGGTTTCTTCAAAAAGAGCCCGAGGGTTTGTTTAAAAAGAGCCCGAGGGTTTGTTTAAAAAGAGCCCGAGGGTTTCTTTAAAAAGAGCCCGAGGGTTTCTTTAAAAAGAGCCCACGAAGAAAGCGCATTTCCGAAGTTAGCGAATGTTTCTCCGTATTTCGAGAAGGCATTGAACTGATTTTTCAGACGTGGTAGAGCACACGTATTCTATGGAGACGCTGTCACCCTGAACAACACCTCATTTCAATAAAGGTTTCTGGGTGGCCTCGAGTAATGCAGTGGACAATGTAGCCTCTCACTCCAATTTCGAAACTCATTTGACTAATCACTTGCGATCTCAGAGGAAACAGTATTTTTAGCCGACGCTAAGTACGGGATGTTTTGAAGATATAAGCCGGCCAATCAATGTTTGGCTGCAGGGGACAATGAGACAATCATCGGACGCAGTCTGTATCGTGGTCCCATCTCGCGCACACACCCCGCCTGGGCCACCTGACCCAGACTGCTGTTAGAGAAAGGTCGTCAGTTTTACTCAACCTTCAAAATCGAGAAAAATGCGAAGTTCAATGCCAGTTTGGTGTGATGGCAGCGCAAGCCCGTACATTATTATTATTATTATTACAGCGCCAGCCGTCGGTTATCCATTTTTCACTTCTTTTCTTAAGCATCAGAATTTATTATTATGATTTTCAGTCAAGAAGGAGCACACAAAATTTTCTCGCTTTATATTCATTAAAGAGCCGCCGATTGATTCACTTGCGTTCAGGCCGACAAAATTAAAATATAAAATGAACCTCTTTCAAACTACAGCCTCAATGTTTCATTGCAGGCGCATACGAGCTGGGTAAAATTATCGTTAATATTATGCAAACATTTGTGTGAATTTCGCTGATTAATTTATTCCTATCTCAATAATAGTAAAATCGGAAAAAATTAGGAAGTTGCAGAAAAATTAGCACATGAAAAATTTATCTAAAACCCATGGTTGAACTAGTACTAAAACCATCCCAACTCCAGTCCGATGCGAAATTTGAATTGCAAACACCATAATCTTGATAAAATTTTATTCTGTATGTATTAAAATAAAGTCTATCTTTTTGTTGTTAGGTTCAATAAATGAAAGACAGTAAACATTTAATAACCACTTTAAATGACACATCACCCCGAAATAAATATAAAAGTTTCATCCGTACCGATGGAAGCCTCGCAAATCGCAACATTGTAGCATATCGCGCCGCAGTTATTACTTCTGGCTCGTGCATAGTCCCTTCCGCTGTCCTGTGTATATAACGCAAATATGTGACTTCTTCCGTCTTCGCTGCATTATTATCGACGAACCATGCTAAAGATTCATTATCATAATGTCAGGTTTCCAGGACTAAACATTAATTAAGCAAGATCTTATAGAATATTCTAGGATCAATATGTCACAAGTTACTTGTGGCGATTCGATCGTCATTTAGGTGTAGTTCCGCAGCCAATTTTGGGTTCTCACTTCAATTGTCCAAAGGTCTGACGAACGATTTATTTTGGCTATAATAAAATGCGATACCAACATTATGAACTTTGTGGAACATCCACCCATCGTCATTTTTGGTCACAAGACTCCTTAAACACCGCTATGCCTGGAAGGCTGCAATGCCATTAAGGAAAATGACCAGACGTCAGCATCAAGGTACCAAAGGAATTATTTGAAATATTTACATTACACAATCTTGGTCCATGCAAGTTCTCGGGATCTGTAGGTTTCCACCGCCATATGTTCAAACTTTCTCGTTGATATATTGTTAAAGTTCTGATCATTCAGAATGTTCATCATTCGAAACATGAGGATGTGAACCAGCAATCAATGTTTGGGCTAATATGATTTCAAATTTAGACTTCAATTTTCAACAATTTCTCTATCTCGGCGATTACGAGGGATTTTATCACAGCTATTGATTATTTTTCACAATGTTCTGGAATGTAGAAGTAGAAGACAGCTCGGAATACGTAAAGTCACGAAATCCAATAATATCCGTTAACTATAATGATTGACTTTATACGACAAATTCTGTAACTTGATAGCCACCGTGTTGAGAACTTGACTTCATCGTCGACGTCTGAACAACATAGCCACGAAAACGGAAACGAATTTCTGCTTCAAGAAAGTGCGATCATCACTAACCCAGTGACGATGAAACTGGTGACAGTGAACCATCCGCCCATTTTGATAAAACGAAGCTTCTTCTCGCGGTTCTCATGTTGTTCCTCAGCAAGTCGCACTTTCGTGTTGGCATTCGCAAGCTTCGTTCTTTCCGCACACGCCTTCAAAAGCTCTTCCCCTCGACGCAAAATAAGCTCTTGTAGCTGCTGCTGGGTTTGTTGTTACTGCAGCGACTCCTGCTCTACAGACCGCACTTTATTCTCGAGGGCTTCAGCAGCTGCTGCTGACAGAGGCGAGCTTGAGGCGCATATGGCAGCGACGTCTACTTCGCACTTCACTTCTGTCAGCTCTTCGTCGTCATCTTCATCAAAGGGGTTATTGCTAGGAGGAGTTTCGGGCGTACTGTTCCGGGCTTCCATGTCATCCATGTTGATCACGACTGGTCGCCTGCGACAGCTGGATGGATTGGATTGAGACCAGCGTGACTTCCCGTAATTCGGCTGCGACGAGAAATTCCGTATCTTCAAGTTTGCAGATTCACTCATACTGTTCGTTTTGCCCGTTGTCTAGAAGGCCTGGCGATGAGACGCCAGAGCTAAGCTCCCTCCGCTCTCCAACATGTTGTTTTGCTTCGGTTGATAATAATAAAGTTTTCAGGCACCGCTCACGCATTATATGCAAGCGTATCGTAATCTGGATACCAACTTAATTCACGTGCGTTTGGTTACATCGCGGTAAATTGTTACCTAAAATAATCAACTGAACTTGAAAGTACAGTCAATATACACCGTATGTGAGACCCTGCAGATTCCTTTCCTTTGCCGTGAATGGACGCCGACTGGGAATGAACATAATAATAAAAATAATAAAACGTTTTACCGATTACGTTTCATATTCTTTTTTTAAAAGGCACTTTATTACTAATAAAAAATGCACATAGATCATTGGAAGTGTATTGTAAGAGAGTAGTAACTCAATATATTTACATTCATTCATTAATAGAATAAGACTCGGACTGAAAGTCAGCAACAAGCAAATGTTTTGTCATTATCATTGACATTTAAAATAAAATAAATATATAAATGCACAATTGGGCGCCAAAATCAATCGCAAGCCCCAAGATCACATCAATTAATTTTTCAATTGCCTAAACTTCTACGATATTTTTATTCTTTGAATAAAGAAATTTTACACTTGAAAACTTGACATTTTAAGAACTTGCAAAAAATATTAATTCAAGGAAATTCTTTTAGTTGAATGGCACATGCGAAAAATGATTTTGCGAGATGAGGATGCATGTCCAAGCCCAATTCTTGACAAAATAGAGGCCATTAAAAGCTGTACAATACTCGAAAAGATGCAAAGACCCGCTGAAGAAATACATTTCAACACGACATGTTCACTGTATTACACAAGAAGTACAGCACTCACCGTTATGTACGGTATCTAGATACGCAGCTTCATATTTTCGCAGGGTGCTAGCCACAAACGGCGCGGGAAGCATTAGTGTCTTCCACGCACCTATCTTCACGATAGAATACACTTCACTCCCACAAAAATTTTGTAATATAAGTGAATTCATTATTAAACATTCATAAAAAATGCATTAGCTGCTTTATACTTTCAAAATAACAATTTACAAAAAAGTTACATCATTGATTTTCGGCTTCATATTGTAAAAAATATTTTAAATACATACAAATTCAACCAAGAACAGTGGAAGAATATCGTTCGTAACAACAGACTAATAAAAGAGCAAGTAAGCTATAGTTTACTAACAAAACAAATAAGGTTTTGACTCGGGTTCTGTAAACATTAGCCGTATTTCAATATTAGTATTTGAAAGAATTAGATCGGATTCATGAATAACAGTCAAGTTCATGGGTCTGAACTGAGTTCTCACTTTGGAATCGGAGCCACTAACAGCAGCTACGACTACAAGTGGCAATAAGCAAAAGTTTTTAGATTCATTTGAATAAATTATTTGTATGTTGGGAAG
This sequence comes from Hyalella azteca, assembly GCF_000764305.2. Lineage (NCBI taxonomy): Eukaryota > Metazoa > Arthropoda > Malacostraca > Amphipoda > Hyalellidae > Hyalella > Hyalella azteca. The sequence continues at coordinate 372,019 of NW_025937069.1, forward strand.
ATGGGCGTGAGTTCTCCTGATCCAGCAGCAGACATGGAGTGGCCGAGCGAGCTGCCGGTGTCGTCCGTGATGCCTCGGTTGTCCTGAACTACAATCACCTCCTGGGGGTACTGGTCAAGCTGCACGTACAGGTAGCGGTAGTACCATCCACTGGGGCTCTGTAAACCATCAGTCTCAAGTTTAACAAATACACAATGTAAAAATATGTCAAGAACCTCAGATACAGCATATAATATTTACTTGGTCAAAAGGTGAATGCTCCAGAAATAGTAACAAAATACCGGAATTTATAGGGTATACTTGCAAAAAATAGGCAAGAACATCAGTACTAAGACCATCTACGTACAGATGACAGTTCAATATATTCTACTAATAATAAACTGTAGGTAGTGGTTGTTGGAGAGTATTTATAGGTAATGTTTAATGTGGCTGGTTTTCACTGGTACACATGTAAAACGGATTATTTTTGTTTTAAAAATGATGCAATGAGAAATTTTTAGATTGAAAGTAATTGAGGGTACCAATATTATTAACAATTTAACTTAAGACACAAGAATATAAGTCTACTAAATGTATAGATATTCTTAATCACAAGAATTTTATTTACAATATTTACCATTCCACTACTTGAAAGTTATAGCTTTTGCTGTGAACAAGCTTACATCTCTGGCATCAAGCCAAGCTGTTCCTTTGCGCCGACTCCCTTTGATATGAAACATGATACGCATGCCCCTCTGGCCATCAGCTTCATAAGTCATTTGGCTAGAGAGAAAAGAAAGCATTTGTGTCTAGGACCAAGATAACAAGCTTTGAATCCAATGAAACAAATACTGAACAATCTCACATTAGAATATTAAAGGTCTCTCAATCATTTAACAATTCACAAAACTAATTTTAAACCATTGCCAAAGAAGGAAAGAACACATTTGAAACCAAGTTCACTGTTGATTAGATACATATTTACATTACATTAAACAATAGAAAGAATAGAACTGTAGCCTCACCTAACATGTGTGCGTCTGCCACGTCTGGTCTCTTCTCCGTAGCACTTGAGACCATCGCTACCAAGTACATCCTGGACGCGTGGATGAGCACAGCACTTCTTAACAGCATCGCTGTACACACTCTGTAACAACAATAAATAAATAATAAACTATTCCAAATAAGTATTTAACCAATTTTTATGTAAATAATCACTGGATACAATTATTAACAGAAAGGTCAAAATAGATGCAAATTAGAGAAGAATTATTGTAAACACTCAAATTGCTACCTTAATTGAGGATGCAATGTGTGTAATAGTAATTTAAAAATCAGATGAAATTATTATATATTGCACCTGAGGGGAGAATGAAGCAAAGAGTTCTCCAAAGACTGTGTAGAAAAGATAGCCAGTCACACCCAGGCCAACAAGAACAATAGCAGAATAGTATGTAGTCTTGGTTGCCTCTTTAGCTGAAAACAAAAGTAGTAAACATGTGAACTATTATTCCAATTGTGTTGATATTTGAGGGATTTATTATTGCAACTTTCAAGATCAAACAGAAAATACCTGAGAATGTTGAGGTATTCATTTGATGACCATTATTCAAGTATTAATTTATAGTGGATGACAGACACAAACCTTTCTCAGAGGTAAAAATCTTACCTTTCTCTGAAAATTTAACATCTTTTCTGACATGCTTGGAGAGTGCCTGTTCTTTAGCACCCACACAAGTTGAATGAAATGTACATATATTTGTAAAACAGATAGGGTTTGCCTTTGCATTAACCCTATAGAGTGATGGGTTTGAATTTCTTTTATAATTAGTTGTAGCCCAAAATAGTGAATTCAATGACACTAGAGGCTTAATTTCTTGCTTTATGAACATAGAGGCTTTCATATTCTGGCACATTAATGGTTGGCACATGTGGGATTTATTCATAGTAGTACCATAACACAATATTTTATTGTGCCTTGATAGTGTAGACATGGAGATGAAGGAATTAATAACTGGAAGGCCCATGATGGAGTAGGCCTATTGTGATAATTTGGTTATGGGAATGCTAAGGATATAGACATATAGATCCAGTTGAATCACTTGAATGATGGTTCTTTTTTGTACCAAATTGTATTTCTGCAACAAAAATTGGTTTGCATATAATTATTTAATATATGTAGTAATATATACCATATTAACATTAGATGAGAGAATTTAGGTACTTCTTTAAACCTGGAGATCAATGACCATAGAATTTATTGGTTTAAATTTTCAGGGACAAATATTTCTCTAAATGACATTGGTTGATCAAAATGCTGGTTTTAGCCTTTTAGGAAGTAATTTTAATTTCTTTAAAACATTTTAAATGTGACAATGTTCATTCATTTTCAAGTTAGCAATAGGAAGCATTGAATACCATAAAAGGGGGTTACTTTGACTCCCGGGGACTTTAGTTTTTTTAACAAAAATCCCCAAAACTCAAAAACTATTTGACATAGGATAACTTGGTCATTGGCATTAAAGGCCTAATACTGAGGGCTGAGGCTATGTAGGTAACACAATAGAAAGATTAAAAAAGTTTGCATATCTAATAGGTTAAAAAATTAAAAATGTGACCCACAAAAAGTGCTATTATATAAACTATAAAGCCCTGTCCTAGAAACCCCCCTCCCCATTTCTTTCATTTTTTGGTAAAATAACTCCAGGTTTTGGTGCATTGTAGTAGAACTCTTCTAGCTAGTTACATATCATATATGCAAATGAAATCATATATAGTACACATACACCTAGCCTGACCTAGGCTAGGCTATTAATGTTTTTCCTTTATGTTTCAGAATTCAGACTCTAGTCACTCTACAGAGTCTAATTCTCTTATACGCCATAATACGGTACCGGTATATGAAAATTTCAACTTAATTCCCAAGCCAGTCAATATTACCCCATCAGGGCTGACATTAGGTGGTCAAAGTTCCCCCATTGGGGGCAGCACCCCCCATTTGCAAACTATGACACAGTTGACAGACTAGACACTTCCTCAAATTTGTCATTTGCAAAAGTACCTAACTAGGAAGAGTTCTACTACAATGCACCAAAACCTGGAGTTATATTGCCAGAAAATAAAATTGATTTTACCACCCAGTCAAAGATAGGACCCCAAGAGAGGGGATATTGGGTAACAATGACCATCACTTTTTTTTAAATTAGGTACATCAAAACAAAAGTATGAGAGGCAGGAGCCAGCAATTTATGGTGAGTGAACCTAGAGTATATACTATATAGACCTGTATTTTGCAGGTTTCAATTCAAGTTTAATTTAGGTAGCTAGTAAAAAATGGCATCATCCAAAAAAAGTAGTCAAAGTAACCCCCTTTTACGGTACTGAAATTTTGATGGAAATAACTCAAATAAGTACATAATACATGTTTCATGTTAGCCTAATCATGATCCCTTCCCTCAAGAACGAGGCCTACTCAGGCTACTGCCTGTGCCTATAACACATTAAACATTTTGACCGCAAGCCACCAGACAGATCAGATCTCTATTGAATTAGATCTAGCAGGGAAGTAGCCTGCCGTAGTATGGCCCAGCATCGTCTGCCAATACTTGAAAAAAAAATAAAATTTACACCACCCGGACTGAGCGTGCCGGAGCTGTCCGTCCCCCCGTGTGTCGAATCGGCCTACGGTCGAATGGCCACGCGTCGAAGGACGATAGATTCTGCAACAGAATTATGCTATCTGAAGCCTAACACTAGACGCTGTGAGCTAAAAGTTACGTAATTTAGAGAAGCTGTGGAAGTCGCTCGTCGAAGGACGGTAGATTTTGGAACAGAATTATGCTTTCTGAAAACTAACTTCGGATGTTGTGAGCTAAGGCCTACGCAGCCGTGCACCACCAAATTTGTGCACCAATCAGCCTTGAAAGGAACGCCTAGCATTTTTTCGGATGACCACCACCAATCAGCCGCGGATTAAGCCATCCGTCGGTAACCAGCCCGTGACTGCGTGAAATCATCTTGCTATTAAATATTAGGAGCTTTATGCCACCACATTCTGAAGCGAATAGCCCAGAGAGTAAGTGTTGTCCATCACTGAACGTTGCATCGAATCATCACTTCATACCCTGAGTTTAGCTCAAACTGTAACTTGCGGACGACGGACTGCGACCAAGCATAGTTCTGTTCCAAAATCTATCGTCCCTCAACGAGCGACTTCCACAGCTTCACTAAATTACGTAACGTTTAGCTCACAGCATCTGGGGTTAGGTTTCAGATAGCATAGTTCCAAAATTTAACGTCGTACGACGCGTGGCCGTTCGACCGTAGGTCGATTCGACACACGGCTAGATACGGACAGCTCCGGCGCGCTCCGTCCGGGTGGTGTGAATTTTTTTTTTTTTTCGAGTATTGGCAGACGATGCTGGGCCATACTACGTCAGGCTACTTTCCTGTGGGCTGATTGATCTAATTCAATGGATATGATCTGTCTGGTGGCTTGCGGCTGATAATGTTACAGTCAAAAAGTGTTATAGACTTCGTTCTTGAGAGAAGGGATCATGATAGTCCATTCGATGCACGGCGGTGAAGGTCTCCGGCAGGCGTCTCCAAGTCCCATGGTTATTTAATATGAGCCGGCAACTGGAGATAGTCCCATGGTTCAACCAAAGTCTTGCCCCGGTTTAGGTGGCACTCGTTAGTGTTGTCACTAAAACCGAAGTGTTGACACAGTTACGTGTCGAAATTTGAGTGTACGATCGTCTTGGCCTAAGCTAAATTATAAGTGACGGACAGAATTATTACAAAAAAGTCGGGAATTAAATTTTTCATAAATAAGCCAAAGAATTTTGTCAGGCCAATGCATTTTAAAAGGCCACATATGACATATGCGAAATTTGGCCTGAAAAGGCCCATCTGGCAACTCTGGTCAATGGTTCATCAACGATGCATGACAAATTGAACCGAATGGACGAGCTCGCCTTCTACGCGATGGCGAGGTCTAAGACTAAGTTTTTTGACGGAGTTATAAACAAAAATACCTAAAACTTTTACCTCGCTCCGCAGCGGGAGACTGCTTCAAAATAACTCTAGTTGCTCTGCCTGCAATGAACCAGCTAGTTGCCTCTGAACACGTCAAGCATCAAAAATTTTAGTTGCGTCATCTAGTAGACGTAACTAATCGCCCCGTGTATAAGCACCTTATATACTGGTGACTGTGGTGATTCAGTCATCTAAAGTCTAGACTGACAGCGATGCATGTAGGCCTTTAACCAAGCATGTCCAACTCTAATACTATATAGGGTGCGGCCAGACAGAAAGCGAGAAAGCTCACGCGAGCGTAAGAGCGCTGAAGCGACCATATTATATTCAAGCAATCCCATAGGGGTGGCCAGATAGGACGCGCGCTCACGCTAGCACCCGCGGCGCTTGCTGGGGCGTGAAGCTTGTAGATTTGTTGAGTTAAATATACGAGCGCGAGCACGCGCGTGTAGTTGCCCCTGAGACGTCGTCGAGGATGGATGTCGAATCCTTGATCTGCTCCATCCAAGCCGTGCCGGCAATCAGAGAGACTGGGACGCCTCGCACCCCAGGCACAGTGATCGTCAGTACATCAATGACAGCTGGTCGCAGATATGTGATGCATTCTTTCTTTCTTTCAGCAGTTGGTGTTATGGTATTTACTATTTCACAGTGATCCTAGACACCTGTTGCTGCTTCAGTGTCGATGCCATCTCGAGCTAGGATCATATTGTGTAAAACATAAATAGCTTTTACAATTACTGTTGCATGTTCAACACTTATTTCGATAGACTTCGTTAGTAATTTAAACTTTGCGGTCAAATGCCAAACGCGCACTCAGCGCATCGCCGGGCTCTAGATAGGCGATAGTTGAAAATTTTCTTTGACTTGACTAAATTTTATTTGACTGATCGCGCCACCTCGCGTTGTGTCTGGCCACCAACACGCGCCAGCTCGCGTCAGCGCGCTCCAAGCTTCCGCACGCTTCAGCTTTCTCGCTTTTAGTCTGGCCGCAGCCCGGCCAGCACAAGACAGACAGTACAACCATGGTTGATCTACTAGTTCAACCATGAGTACAACTACAAAGGCGGAACTGGAGTAAATGAATACAAATTAAAATTCGGAGAGGTCAGAGAAGATCACATCGACACTTTTCGGATACTACATCAATATTTTTACCACATCGACACTTTTGGGACGAATTTCTGTAAAGAATTTTTATAAGCCGAATTATTAAAGCAGATTTTACACGCATGAGTTTGTCAAATCGAAACCTATCAATATGAAATAAAATAAATTAAAAAAAAAATACTTTAAAAACCACGTTTTCTTAACGGACAAAAAAGAAAAACATTTACTCTATCATAACATTTAAGTTACCGTATGTAAAATGTTATGTAATGTTATGTAAGAGTAAATGTTTTTCTTTTTTGTCCGTTAAGAAAAAGTGGTTTTTAAAGTTTTTTTTTTTAATTTATTTTATTTCACTATTTTTAGTTTTGTGAAAACCAGAAAAACGTGTTTTTTTATATTTTTTATATATATTTATTGTCTACTTTTTAGTTAGCAATTTTAGCAATTCAAATCAATTTCCAGGGTTGGCTGGTGTGGATGTAAGAGAAAAAACTCAATTCCAAACCGTGAATTTTTAGTGTTTTTTTTAACATTAAAAAAAAATTAAATTATTATTTCTGATGATCAAATCTTGAATTGTTAGGCAGCATAAACATGCATGCCAAATTTCAGCTTACTAGGATGTTTAGAAGTGCTCTAAATTAAGGTTTGCATTTTTGATGACAGACAGACACGAAACGAAGTCAAGAAAAACGTGGTAATAATAAAATAGAGATATTTATTGAAATTACGCTCATGTGAGCATCGACAGGTTTTTTTTTTTATCTGTTTCGATTTTAATTAGCGTGATAGAGACTAAGTTTGAGCAGGTTTTCCACGCATAGTTTCTTCATATCGAAATCGTTCTTGGCCTACGGTAATTAGCAACGAAGGTATTTATTGTCATTATGTTCCTACAAGCGTTGCCAGATTTTTTATCTGCTTCAATTTATATTACCACACTAAATGCTATGTTTTAGCAGATATTCCTCGCATAATTTTTTTTAAGTCTAAACCGATCATGATTTAATTAACAACGAAACTATTTATTTACAGTACACTCATGGGGGCGTTGTCAGAGTTATATTTGTCCGCTTCGTTTTCACGTTGTGCCCGAAATCTAAGTTAGCTAGGAGAGCAGAAGGGGCTAATAGTAAAACTTTGCGTTTCAGGGACTATGTGAAACCAAAGCTAACAAAAATAATTTTGACAACGCTCGCAGGAGTGTTTTGTGAATTAATATCTTCGTTGTTGAGTAGGTCAAAATCGGTTTCTATACGAATATATTATGAGTGGAAAACTTGCTCAAACTTAGGTTTAGGCGCGCTAATTCATTTCGTAGCGTAAAAAAATGCTCTCAATGCTGGCATGAGCGTAATGTCAATAGCTATACCCACTTTTATGTTGATCCTAATTGATTTCAATTTGACAAACTTATGCGTGGAAGACCTGTTATAGAAATTCGTCCCACAAGGGTCTATGTGATCGGATTTTCTTTATAGTTGATTGTAAAATTATCATACTATGGCAATCAATATCAATAGTTCAATTAGTTCGTCTCTCTTTGCTATATACTGCGAAACCATGCATGTATCACATCATTGTGCTACCAGCGCTGATGAATAGGCATTGTGTGGCCTGACGTCTCGGACAAATTTACAGCCAGAGTTGTGACGGGTCTCCCTAATTCAGTGAACAAGGAATATCTCCCAAAGTAATGAACGTAGCTCGATGAAACTTCGTACACGTATTCATTAGGATCTAACGGTGATGTTTATCTCGTAAATTTGTTTCAAATTTCGCAATAATTCATGAGTTATATTGCGATACGTGCCGAAATTCGCAGTGAACATGACATTTTTTCCAAAGTAGGCCTACTGAAGAGATTTCAATGAAATTTTGAATATACATGTAGCAATATGTGAAGCAACCGTACCTAAATCACTAAATTCAATAATCCGATATTATTAAAATGTAGCCTGAATTCTATGTTGTATCTCATATGCCGATTATTCCACCGAATACTTTTGCCCAGCTTGCATCTTGTTTCAATTCCTTCCTAAACCATGCAGTCTCAGTGAGTCTCGGTCTCGCCAGCTAGCTTCAGAACCTGCGCTACTTTAATACATTTATTCCTTCCTAACAATCCAACGGTGATGCTTAGCTCGTGAAATTTTTTTAGTTTTTGCCTTCGTTCGCGGGTTTTCTCCATTCCACCCTCATTCTTGATTTAAACAGCAATACGTGCCTAAAATCCGCAGTGAACAAAAAAAAAATGTAACCTAAAATACTAAACAGATTTAAATGAAATACTGTATATGAATATTTAATCTCCCAACGGTGATGTTTAGCACATGATAGTTTTTTTGCTTTTGAATTCATTCCCGAGTTATACGGATATACGAAGAAATGACCGGTATTTCTGTGGCCGATTTTTAAATTTGCAGTGACCAAGAGCTGCATACGCATAGCCATATAACTCGCAAACGAAGGCAAAAATCTATAAAATTGTCACGAGCTAAACATCACCATTGGGATGTTAAGTATTTATACACAAACTTTCATTTAAATACGTTCAGTAGTTTAGAGAAAATTTATTGTTCACTGCATATTCAAGCACATATTGCTGTTTAAATAAAAAATGAGGGTGATATGAAAACTCACAAACCAAGACAAAATATAGGAAATTTTACAAGATAAACATTACCGTTGAATATTTAGAAATGTATATTCGAAATTTCGTGCCAATCTGTTCAGTACTTTGGAAGAAATGACATGTTCACTGGAAATTTTGGCACGTGTCGCCATATTACTCACGAATGAAGGCGAAATTTAAAAAAAAATCACTAGATGATCTTCACCGTTAGGTTTTAATGAATACGAGTACCAAGTTATAACGAGCTACGTTCATTACTTTGGGAGATATATATTGTTCGCCGAATTTGGAGATTTGCCTGGATACCGGCCGTAAATTTGTCCGAGACGATGTGGCCTATCACCGATTCTTGCCCATATGCGCTATAAAATCACAAAATTCTGTCACTGACACTCCAAAAGAATTTTAATCTTATAAAAATAACAATTTGATCGGCACTTTTCTCCACCATAGCATAAACAATCAAGGCGTATATTCTTGATTATGTGTAGGGTACTATTACCATCGTCAGGGTAATCTTTAGATTCCTGTCCATTGAAGGGATGGTGCCGGCAAGCGATTGTTTACCGGCACGTGTTGCGAGTTTGATGGTGTCAGGTATTCAGTGACGGTGAACGTAGCTTAGTTAATTTTTTTTAATATGTCAACTGTGGGCATTTTCTATTTTTATATATTATATTAAATAATCATGTTCTTTTCCAGAGTTGTTGAACTAAATAAATAATCATGCTTAGCAAAGCTTTGGCTCGTTTCTTACCAGTGATTGAATCTCAAAACGTTCGATCAGTTATAAAGAGTGTTAATCCAATTTCAATTAACCTCTGTAAAAGCTCTCGTAACTTCAGTTCCTTTTCATCCTGTATCACTAGTGCAAAGTTGTGTGCTGCTCCTTTGCCCTGTTCCTGTGGATGTTCTGTCAAATTTCTCCACACTAAAGGTGAGAAGCGCGAGAAGTTGAGAACGAGATGCTTGTACTTGTAAGTTGTACCTACTACCGTCAATGCCACTAAAGTCGCCACGCTGCAGAGAAAAGGAAATATTTATTAAAATCGACCTAATACAAACATTTTGTTATAATAGGAAAATACTAGAACACTTATTAATATTGCCTAAAGAGTAAAGATAGTACTAGTAGACACTAGAATGCATTGCCAACAATTAATTTGTTATTAGTTTTGAGATTTCAAATCAACATGACAAAAATTTGTTGAGCGAAGCAAATTTTTTCATTCTGCTTGATGAACAGTCATGAACTCCACACTCAGGATGATGTATGTTTTCAGTGAATTTTCCCGCGCATTTTCACTTTTTTTAAGCTATTGCTGTGCACAGTTGGCGCAATGTAATGAAAATTGATTATCTTTGCATACGTGTTCACGCAATCCCAATTCCCAGCCATCTTTATTTTAGAATAAATTTTCTCCAAAGTCATATGGCAACACTGAACAATGAACACCGTCTGTTTACATTTCGTATGGGTATTATTGCAGATTAACTACATTCAAAAAAAAGGGTGTTTTTTTTTTAATTATATGTTTTTTGGGGTG